>NW_009623379.1:0-9464 GCF_000690535.1 Cariama cristata
GCAGCGAGAGTCGGGGGCTGCCTGCTGCTCTCCTCACCGAATCCCACCGCTCCCGCGCTGAGGCACAGATTAAGTGTCATGTCCCCGTGTCCCCCCTCCCCCCATTTTCGGGCTGCCAGTCTTTCACAACCCTGCTTTCTCGGCCAAGGATTTGTAATGGCATCACTCCCAGGCGCAGACCGCGGGGGTGGCAGCGCTGCTCCCCATGTACACAGATTTCTTTTGAAGTGCCATGGCACCGGGTTGCTCCTCTGCTTGGCGCAGCCATTGCTGCTTTGCAGAGGTTCCGGCTCCCCAGATGAAGTAGCCCTCGCTGGGGGCAGTCATGGCTCTGCCACTAGATTGCATGTCAGAAAAGCTGTTTTACTGCACGTGAGCATTGTTCCTCTGCGTGAAGAAAATGTTAATCAAACTGCAGAGGAGACACAATAGCTGTACAGATACATTAAATATCTAGTTACTATGCAATAAATAATTAATAAAGTTAATCTATTCCATGATACTCTGCTCAAGTCATACCCTTACAACCAATCAATAGCAATAAGACCTAACATTTGTATGAGGCTTTGCTTTCTCCAAGTGCTGTGTGATCATTATTAACCAACAGCTGAGTGCTCCCGATACTGCAGGCCAGTGAAAACTTCGGGAAGTTTTGATTACATCAACGATTCTGCTTTTAGTTTGTGAAACGCTCCTGAAGTGCCCTGGCATATCTAGCAGGCACATAGGCTGGGGGTTCCCAATGAAGTTAGGGAAGCTAATTGCCAAGCTCCTGTTGACTTTCAGTGGAAACAAATTCCCAGCGAATTCAGGCCTTTTCAGAACCTCAGCCTTCATATTTTGAAAGCTACACGTACATAGTGCCAGGTTTTTAACACTTTCCTAACTTTAGCCATGAACATGATCCTCTCCTATATAAGAAAGAAAAAAGATGAAAGAACCTGGTTTAGGAACTGCAGGAGATTGCTTAATTGTATAAAGTTTACAAAACTATCACTACTATTTCTGTTTCAGCATTAACAGACATCTGCACCTCAAAGAGCTGTCTGCTCGAGGCTACCACAGGACTGTGAGTCATTTCAGACAGTAGCAACAACTGTCCTGCTTTCCTCAGGAGTAAAATTAAAATAGTTCCTGACACACAGCAGTTTGTTTCTTCTCCAGCGATTTGGAGAGGGAGATTTGCCTCCCACCAGGGTGAGGCCAGCGCTCCTCCCAGACCACTTGCCTTCCTTCCCTGGGTGGGCACGCACACGGGGGCAGGAGCACCAGCCCCTTGGAGGCAGCGACTGAGCTGAAGCCAAGACACTGAGTTTTCCTGCAGACCACCTCCTTCCAGCTGGTCCAGGCTGCATACGGCCACAGCTGCCCCTAGGCTTTCAGTGAGGTCAGCCGGCCTGCCGGCCACTGCCTCGGGCACTGCCATGGCAGGAGGAAAAAGATGGATTGTCCCTCTGAGGGTCCCTGGCACCAGCCCTGGGATGCCCGCAGAGGTCTGTCTGCGGCTTTCGTCCCCCTGTTCTCTCTCCCAGGGGAACACGCACCCCATCCAGCACCACCGCCCTGCCACGGTGCTCCTGTCCGAGTCAGGGTGGCGTCGGGGTGGGGGTTGCTCCCAGGCACTCTCTGCAGCTCCTCTGGCTCCTGGGAGCTACTGACTGACACCCAGGTGAACAAGTAAGCTTGCCTTTTCGGGGTGTTTTTAGCAGTTACCTGCCCAATGACCACAGGACAAAGGTAGCCTAGCTGGATGGGAACAGGTCACCAAGACACGGCAACACTTGGTGACATGCCAAAGCTTGCCAAGGCAGCCGGCGCCAGAGCTAGCCGTGGCATCAACTGCTCCTAAACCCCAGGCCGTTGCCCTGCCACAAGCCCATCCTTCCTCTCTGCCGTTAGCTCCGACAGGGCATGTGAGCAGGCCCACAGCGTAGCCGTACTCGCACTCAGGTGCACGCCCCACTGCAGCCCACCCCGGCTCTGGCTCTGTGCTTGCGTGGCGCAGATGGCCACCCCCAGCACCGAGCGCTGGGACCACGCTGGGGTGGCTGAACACCACGCTGGGGTGGCTCTGGTGAGCCGCAGGAGTAAGAACACAAGAGCTTTGTAGAAATACGTATCTTTACATCAGGTTCCTTGTGTTTACAAAAAATCCCACCAACCCTGCAGTGCTAGGAGAAAAAAATCCTGTGGGTATTTCAGACCAACCTATTTTATTAATGCAAACTGCCACATTCAACATGCCGGCCAGCCTGAAAAAACAAGGCTGGGAAGGAGGAACGTATCCACGGTAAGCACTCAGCGGGCCCATCGGTCACATCGCCCCTAGCTGGGGATCAGAAATAGAGGTGGGCAAGTGGTAGTGACACAAAACAAAGATGTCTGTAATTTAGAGTGGGTTTTGCCAGCTCTGCCTGGAGCTGTACTGTACCTGGTACTTACTGTCAAATGACCTGAGCGTTCCTGGGCAAAACAGTAACGGCAAGCATGTTTTGGACGTGGAAAATGTCCATGGCAACTGCTGCCTACATTTGCACACCTGAGTGTATACACTCAAAACATGGCTGCATGCGCCCTGGCCAGACTCATCTGCGACACTACGGGCTTTACACGGCCAGCTGCTAACTGCCCCGTACGGTGTTGCTGTGAAATATTCATTCAATAGCCCAGTGTACAATTTCAGGAGATTTCAAACGATTTCAGAATAACCACATTTCACAAAACATCTGTGAAATGAACTGTCAAGAAAAGACACGTGAAAAATTTAAACCTCAACTCATTAAATATTCACAATGATGTATTTGCTAAGCTCTAATCAGCGTCCAAAGAGGGCTGATAAACACTGCTTACGAGCCGTTCAAACAGTGAGATGGGTCAAAGTGAAAAAGAAAGTTAAATCCCAGGGTATCAGCAGTCAGTACAGGGAATTAGTTGTCCATCAACAGGAAAAAAAAGTTGGGATAAAAGGCTTTCCCAGATAAATACAACCGGCTCATTCTGATGGCTATCTCTGGAGGTGCAGACACCGAAGGTCTCCTGGGCAGAACCAGACCTCTGGGTGCTCTCCCCAGGGACATGCAGCGAGGAGGCACCCATCTGCCCTCGCGGGGTGCTCTTATCCAGCCCCCACCTGAAGAAACTGGGTGCCTTCGAGGTCTCTGCCTCTCTAATGCTGTCAGAAGTTGGTACAGATATGCACGCATGGAAGAAGGCTGCAGAGTCCTGTTTCACTACAAAACCACACTGCAATGTCCTCTCACTATTTTTAGTCAGTAGAAAACATGCCTGTGCAGGCAGGGCACAAAGGACCAGAGCATTATCGGCAGAGATGGGAGCTGGAGCACAGACAGAAGTCAAGCTCTAGAGTCGACAGAAGTGTGACCAGGTTTTCCGTGAATATTGTATGGCCTTGGGACAGTGCCATGGGACTCGGGCTCTGTGTCCACGTGAAGTGCAGTTACCTCTAAAACATTTGAGCATACGCCGTGAGGAAAACAACGCTCTCGAATCACTCTGACTCAGTTTCACCACTGAGCAAACAGAGCCGATAGCTGCTGCATCTCTGGGGAATGCTCCACGACTCAGGCTGTATTTGGGTCATAAGAGACTTCAAAGGTCCTTTGAGCAAAAGCACTAAAGTGCTGCAAAATACGACAGGCACTGGTAGACAGCGACCTGGCAGTAAGGAATGTCAGAACTACGAAATTCTTCTGATCTTTCCTCCCCAGACAATTCTGTCAGCCCTGCAATCACTCCTGCAGCTCTTCCTTGAACTCTTCCCCACTCTCGGTATTTTTTTTGTACACAATGGGATGCCCAGACCCATCATGCTGTGACCCTGATGAGATCCCAACCACCCTGGGTGGTCTCAGAGGGGTGCGAGCCCCAGGCCCGCTGGCACCCCCTGCTCCCAGTGCCTGCGGGCTGCAATGACGAGCTGTGTGTCTCTCAGGAGCCCAAGACCTCACATCAGGAAGAAAAAAAAAAACTGAAAATGATGGAAGAGGCTTGGACACTGCCAGAAACAAAGCCATGGAAAGAGCTGGCAAAGAGTTAGTTACTAAATATTTTAAGACCAAATAAACCTGACATTTTAGAGGGCTCTGGTCCATGATTTTTATTCAAATTACATGTGCATCCTCTGATATATACCTCTGCAGCCATAAACACAAAACATGAGAGGGACAGAGAAAGAAAAATCTTGCTGAACAAGGGAGTTACATACTGTAGGAATGCAGGAGCCTGTGATCTGTGTTATTTTTTTGCTTAAGGCCACCTAGCAACAGCACATAGGTTAATCCTCCACAGACTGAACAGACAGCATCAGCCAACAGGAAAACAAAACATCCCTGCTAGAAAAAAATCAGAACAAGAATTACCCATTTGCAAGAGGGTTGTAGGAACAGGCAGCAACAAATAAGAAAGAGGTATACATGATACTCCTGCAAAAGGAAGATTTCCCTGTAAATAGAGTTATTGTCCACCTTGTTATTAAAAATACAAAAAGAGCTTTACAACATTTACAGAAAACCTCTGCGGGAGCTGCAGAAGCCCTGCTCCGCAGGGAGCTGGAGGGATGAGCTGGACTGTGGTCAAGGCTGGTTGCCATCTTAGAGAGCACCTTTAAATGGTAAGTAGAGCATCCTCTAAAATGATAAATAAACCTCTGGAGCTGTAATCCTTCTGCCAGGGGTTAGTAGCACCTGCAAGGGCAGGTTCAGATCTCTACGAGCATCGCTTGGATGTTAAGACATACCATCACCTTCTTAAAGCCATTGTTCGCAGCGGCTCAGCCCCTCCTTTGCAGCTCTGCCAAGCTCCCCTACACCAGGACATTCTGCTAAAGGGGCTTGGAAATACAGAATTAACTCACCAGGAGATCCCCACCGTGACAGGGCTCTCCCGCACAACTGCGATGCCTCGGAGAAGACACCCTGTGGGGCTTGCTGGCCTCAACAGCCATGGTGCCTGCAGCACCGGCACTTCGGCAGCACACGGGGTGGCCCTGGCAAAGCTGCAGCCCAGGAGCCATGCTGTCCCCCCAGCGTTTCCCCTGCCTGCGTTGCCCCTCCCACGCCCCAAGGGGTAGTCACCAGGGATGGGATCTTGGAGGAAAACATGGTGAGAGGCCACCGCTTCTCCAGGCTGCTGCAGCGTGCTGCCTGCCTTCCCTGCTACCCACCTTCCCTGCTGCCCAAGCTGAGTGTCACCTGCTGCTCACCAGCGCCAGCACAGCTGGCACTGTCCCCAGGGAAGCTTCTGAGCCAGCTTTTCCGAGGGGTCTTTGTGGCACAGCACACCTTCCCACACTCGTCGAGGGATGGTGGCCAACATGGTGCCACGCATACCTGCGCATCTGGGATGTGATTTATTGTTGCTCCTTTTCTGCTGTTCGCCAACAGATGGTAGCAGCACCGCTGCTGTCACACTGGGCCAGGAGCTGCTTGCAGAAGATGACTGCTCTGAAACTTTTCCTACCTGATAAAAAGTCATGCTTGCCCATCCCCTTGCACCTCACTAGCTGCATTTCCAGAGCCAGCTTGGAGAGCAAAACAAGTATCTCGCAGCACAGCGTATTTTCAATTCAAAGCTCTAGGGAGGGACGCGGGCAGTTGATGGGGTTGTGGCTCTGTTCACTGAGGTTGGTGAACCAAAATGTGCTCGTGTACACCAGCAACACCTGGGCTGGATGTCCCAAACCTCCTGGGCTGCATGGGGCTGCAGCAGTGCATCCCGGCTGGCTCTGCCCACAACGAGCCAATCCCAAAAGGTGAGCAACACTCAGCTCAAAGACAGGCACCAGCAAGGCCCAAATTAATTAATTCAATTATTATTTACAAATTTAATTATTGGGCAAAATCCAAACATTTCCTGTGACTGGCTGCACTGGCCACTCGCACCGGGTGTGGCCCCGACCCCCTCACTGCCTT
Organism: Cariama cristata; assembly: GCF_000690535.1. Classification (NCBI taxonomy): domain Eukaryota; kingdom Metazoa; phylum Chordata; class Aves; order Cariamiformes; family Cariamidae; genus Cariama; species Cariama cristata. The sequence goes on from NW_009623379.1 coordinate 5,931, forward strand.
TGCTGGGCGAGCGCCGAAGCCAGCTGGAGCTTTGCCTAAGCACGGTCTGGCTAAGACAGAGCTAAGTACAGACCTCAAGATTTGGTCTGCGGTGAAGCTGCTCTGCGGAGAAAAAACAAACAAACAACAACTCTGCTCTAGAGGCTTCCCCTAATTCTGTAAAGTGCTTTGAGGCTTGTGAGCGGCTCCGTATAATCAATAACACCATTAAAAAAAGGTGGCCGAATGGCAGCTACCTCTGATTAAAATAGAGCCCTTAGTGTATTGCAGCAAACAGCCATGTAGCCATTTCTCTGATCAAAAGCTGGTCTTTCCTAGTGTCATATAATTCATGTTAAAATCACAGCAATAAGGCAGACTTCCTTGCAGCTGTTCAGGAGTCTTTGGAGGCTGCCATTATACTTCACCTTTTTAATGCTTTATGTATTACAGCTTTATTTTCACCTAAGGCTGTGATCCTAAGCTTCCTCACAGCCTTATCTACAACTCATATTTCAAAGCCTAATTTTCCTACCCCCAAACCTAGAATAAAACAGCTTGCAAAAAGGGCTGCAAGGAAGCTGCAAGTTCTGCGGTTTTACAGCCCTTCTCCATTGGATCTGTATAGGTACTATTCCTCACGGAGACAAAAACTTCCTGGAGAAGTATTGTAGCTAGAAGATATTTCTTGACCTGGCATACACTCTGTCCACCCCGGCTGGTGGAGAGATTATGAAATTTTAATTGGACTGAGAGCAAGATATCACTATAATTGGAGCCCAAGTGCCTGCACAAGCCCGAGAGCTAGGACTTGCTGGAAATCCTCGACAGCCGCCAGCGCCCCAGTGCCTGAACAAGCCTGTGCCCCTGCGCGGAGGCGATACACATCCTCCTCTCCACTTGTGCTGCAGGCACCGGTTCCCTTCCAGAAATAAAAGGTTTTGCAAAGGAAGGATGCTGAGGCCCATCCAGGCCTCCACCTCCCCTGCAGTGGCATGAGCAGCAGCATGAGGAACCACGAGAATATCCCAGCTCATCCCAACATGAGCTGAAGTCTGCCTTTGGGAACACACGTTCCTCGTCACAAAACGATGCTCTGCTGCAGTGCTGGCAGCGGTCTTTTGCTCCGCTGAGCTGCTGTCCCCTTCTCCAACACCTGGACAGCCGGACAAGCCTAATGTGACTGTGTGTGTGCAGCAGCCCCGTGGCAGGCACAGTTCGTCCCACAGCACAGCATCTCAGGTCTATGCACTGGCTGTTTTTCTACCACCATCTGGTAGGACATAAACCAAGCACCAACTGCCACCACCTCCAAAAGGTAGGCAGGGGCCGTTGGTTGGAAAAGACAGGCATGCTGGAGACATGCAAACAGCGGGATTATTTATTATGCATATAGATGCTCAGCCCATAGCATGTCGCCTGGCTCCATGTAATTGTACAAATCACTCAGCTGAGTCAGTGATCTAACTGTAGACCCCACAGCTCAGGGACTCGAACGATCCCAGAAGGACTGTGTTCAAACATTCATGCCCAGATAACACTTGCTCCCACACATACTTTTTAAATCTTTGCCAGACATAGTAAGAGATCATTCTGCGTATGTCACATATAAAATAAAATCTCAGTTTTAACAGGAAGCCCGCATTGAAAAATCTTCAGGAAAACAAAGCGCCACTAGAAAATAACAGCCTGAATGCTTAGCAGTCTTTATCTAAAGGTCAAAGCAAACCTCCCTTGCATAACACGTTTTTTTTCCTAGGTAAGTACAAATCCAAGCTCCGAGGTAGCCAAGTGCTCCCCCTTCATAATAGCCATCTGCTAATAGAGCGGCATGCGGCTCTCCCCGCCCTGGCCATCCCCGCTGCGGAGGGCTTATCGCATTACTGCTACTCTGGGAAATCTTGACTCCTGACATCGGCGCAGTGAAGGCGGCTGTTGATGAAGCACTGTCACTTTACAGTGCAGCTCAGCAAAAGTTTTGGCTTCATTTCTACCTGTAACACCATAAAACCTCAACAGGCGAATGGCTCCATGTCAGGGCGAGGAACCAGCTTTGCCAAGTGATTTCGTTGGCAATGGTCTTTGTTTATGCCGCTGTGAGGGACGGGAGACCAGGCCCTCCCTGACCTCTGCGTTTGCTGTACGAAGGCTCCCCTCCGCATTGCTGTCTGGTCCGTGCTCTTCATGAGACGGGCACTGCCACGGAAAGGCTCTGACATTACTGACGGGCTCTGCAGGTCATTCATTGTCCTAAGAAAAGGAATATTTTTGAAAACATGGCAATGAACCAAGGAAGCAGAAGGACAATTTAAAGCAGTTGCATTGGGCAGAGGCATCCTAGGGGACACCTAAGCACGCTTCCTGCCACAAGCTGCTGTTTTGAAACCGCTGGGCCAGTTCCTGGCCCCGACTAAAGGCAATGGCAAAACTGGGGTTTGCTTCGGTCAGGTCTCCAGCACCAGTGCCAAGCATGTTTGGGGACTAAGGATGAAATTTCATTTGGTTTATGTGCCTGATCTCCTTCAGCATCAGGATTGCTAAACAGAAAAAATAATTAAAAAAAATAAGCATTTGAAGGATGGACTGTTTCAAATATAGCATTCACTGAGGCAGGGCTGGGAACAGCATGTGTGACCCCAAGGGACGTCCCGTCCTGTTTAGCGTTGGCCTCCTCCCCACGCTCTCGCACCTCCCCTTGGTCCACATCTCCCATCACATCCCAGCAGAGCTGCAAACCTGTACCCCTACACCAGGCACAGCCAGGCCACGCTCTGCCCAATGCCCCAGCCAGCCACCAGCCCACCTGCGCAGGAACCACAAAGGGAAAGCAAACAAAACAGCCGGTAAGAAAACACTTTGCTTTTTTGTTGTGATTTTCATCTGAGCAAAGCATTTTGCAAGGCATGCTGGATTCAATTAACGAAGCCTTCATTTCTTAATTCATTAAGAAACAGAGTCTGCTTTATGATCTTATAATTGAAATCAAGTTGTAAGATATTGACTGTATTCACTTTTTCTCTTTCGTGAGAAAATTAATAAAAAAGAATATTAAAAATCATGGTCTGTACTGAGTGGGAAGGGAAGGAAATCCACTTCTTTGGCATAATAAGCTGTCTATATTTCTGCTTAAACATTTCCCAGTTATGCCATCCAGCAGGTGTACTCTGCGAATCTGAAGGCAGGACGAGGCCCCTGCCCTGGGAGGGCAGTACCTCCCGTCGCTTTAGGAAGAAAGCAGCCTGGAAGCTCTGATCTGCAGCCAGCGCTCAGCCCACAGTGACGAGATGGCCCAGGACCAGATCTACCCAAGCAACCGGGGACCAAAGTCAAACAGTACCAACCCCCCAGGTAGCATAAACAATTGGTTTTCCAACCTGAAGGCCCCCATGGTGACTTTCCCATCGAGGAACTATGTGCTACTAAGAAAATTAAAGGTTGAAGGTTCATTACTGGGACAAGTAGAGCACGAACTTTTGCAAAATGCCTCATCGATTAGCATCGTCTCTTGACCTAAAAGAGAAACTCTAAGGAGAGCTGATAGGAAGTTGATTCCTG
>NW_009623379.1:9495-14437 GCF_000690535.1 Cariama cristata
GGGCTTATTGCTATTAAGTAGTATTATTATTGATTTTGGCTCATTATTTTCCTTTATTTAAAAAAAAAAAAGAAAGAAAAAGAGAAGGAAAGAAAGAGAAGTTCAATGGGCTTTCCATCAGCCTGGCTCCAGGTAAGGCTATTCACATTGCAAGGCAAAATAGAGTTGCACATACAGATGCTATTAATACTTCCTTTCTAATTAAATTCCACAAGAAATTGTGCAGGATATTTCTGTCCCCATACTCATTCTAGTCCCATCATCTTTTGATTAACTACCCTCATGCACTAGGAATTAAGGTGTGACCTCTAACTTTTTTTGAGAGAGATGTGCTGTTTTTAATATTAACAGCTCCATCTTTTCATTGTTCCTTGAGCAGGGTTGGGAGGAGAAATATAATTACACACAATAGGGGTATAATTCATGCATTAAAAGTGACATTAAAATGATAGGTAGCAAAATATAACAATATAACAGCTTGTCTGTCACTCTTTTATGGATTGCTGGCACCCTCCAACCCCATTACAAACTTGTCCCTGGAGGAAGCACAGCAGGAAGGCATGAGCGAGATTAACGCCAGCGGAGACCTCATGGTGCTTGGTGCTGCGGGGGTCCCTTGGCAGGGATAGCAGATTCAAACTCCTGTCTCACAGGCGACCCGTCCACGAGCTGGCTGCTGCAGCCCACACCACCGCACCCGTGGATCCTGCTCTCCCAGCGAGGAACCGCCCTAGCATTGCAGATTCCTGAAGCAGAGTCCCAGCGCTCCCATTAGGAGATAACGTTATGCAGTTTGATGTATCTGGGGCATGGGAGGCCCTCCTACGTAGCACACAGGAGAGCAGCTCTGCTGCCCGCAACATTGCCTCCTTCCCAGAAAAATGAGCTGGCCCTGGCAGCGAGGAAGCCAAGCACCCGTCAGCAGGGAGGCACATCGAACGGGCTGTTTGCACGAAGCCAGGCCGTGGGATGCCCAGGCTCGGCTACGGCTCAGCTGCAGCGACATGCCTGGCCTGGCAAGCTGTTCAGGCTTTGCCTGCCTACGGAAGCTGCAGCCCAGTTTCACTTACACTGCCTGTAATGGCTGCAAAGAAACTGGTGCAAACCCCCATACATGCAAATTTGGGAATTTTTTCTGCTTAGCTGCAGGGTACTCCCTGTCAGTATAACCTAAATGCAAAATGCTGTTTGGAAACTGAATTAGGTCATCATCTGTTGAACGCACCAATGTCCAGCATCCTTCCCCTCCGCATGGCTGCCGGGCACCCCTCTGGGGTTCCCACGCTGGCTCACAAGCAGATGGGTTTCTGCACGGCTCCAGCCACCCACTGTTGATCTGCCCTAATGCGACCCATTTGGGCTGAAGTGAGTTAGAAACATCCCCGCAGGTGGGAGCCGTCCCCCCAGGCAGGGAGGCACAGCCTCCCCCCAAGCCCAGCTGGCTCCAGAGGAGGATGCTGCCCACCGGCAGGCAAACTTGAGCTCAAATGGTTTCGGTGTACACCATCCTCAGACTGCAGAGAGCTTTCTTCTGAGCGCAAGCGCTTGTGTCAATGATCACCGTGCTTTATCTAGTATGAAAACCAAATTCATTTAAGCATATGCTTATATTTAGGTGTAACTGACTCCTTGGTTAATCCCCACAAAGAGAAATCTGTGATCACTCCTCTCTCAATAACCTTCCTGCGACACCGGGGCCACGCTGCATTGCCTGCTTGAGCTTCACAAAGTCCCAGTCTTCACATTCCTCAAACACAAACAGTAAATGGTGCTTAATGTTCAATTAAAATTGTTTTCAGGTCCAGTTTTGAGACCTGAAAATCCTGATGGATTAAATACAAGTGTAAAAACATCAGTGGAAAATTCACCTAGGGCTGTTACTTGGGGAGTCTGAAAAGATGCAGCTCCACGTGGGAAGGAAGGTAAAAATCCAGAAAGATCCAGCCTGGAACCTTAACACAGCAGTCAGCGAGAGTCCAGCAGTAGGAGCTTCACTGGACTCACAATATTCGAGTTAAAATATGCAAATTGTTCATTTTTACCTAGATAGTGAAATGTGTATTTTAAGATAGGCCTGTTTTGGAGAGCACCAGCCCTTCCTGCTCCCCACTTCTTATACCTGCAAGTCTCATTTAGACACCAGTTAATGAACAGGGAGGTGAAATGGTTGGACTTGATGATCTTTGAGGTCTCTTCCAACCAGAATGATTCTATGATTCTAACTATCAGGGGTCCCGCTGCAGTGAGCAGTTTCCTTGCCCTGAGTCACCCTGCAAATTTTACTTCAGGATTTTTGCCATCGTTGTATTTGTTTTCAGGAAATTGGACAACAGGAGGCCTCCACGCCTGGGGTGCACACCTTGCTCTCTCCAAGCCCTTCCCACCCACTGCGCCATGCCTTGGGCCTGCCAATACAGCCTGTTTCTCAGTGCACAGGAGCTGCTTTCATCCCGACTTCTTTTTTTTTTTTTTTCCTTTTTTTTCTTTTGCCTTTTTTTCCTCCTTTTCCTCTTTTCCCTGCTTTTCCTTTCTTTTCTTTTTCTTTTTTAAACATCGAAAATTTTAGTCCATCCTTTAGCACTCTTTACCGTATAAATGTAAGGAATTAACTGACAACAGAAGCAAGGTTTTGCTAAGTTAATTACAGCAGCCCCAGTTCTTTTGGAGCTGCGTGGAGCAGCGTGCATCGCAGCAGCCCCTGTGGAAAACAGATCACCGACACCGCGCTGCGCTTTCTCAGGCTGCGGCACCGAAAGCAACCCGAAGGAATTAGGTTTTCTTGATGTCTAAAATTAACTGGAAAAAATAGTACTTGCCATGGTGGCTACCCCAAGTAAAAGCATTGGATGCTTTTGTGGCAGAAATTTAAACCGGTTTGATGTGTAATATCCACATCAAGGAACCCCACCAACAGCTTGCCCAAACGGCGGGACGAGGGTGACTGCTTCAGCGCCCATCCCTCTCCCGGGACCCCCATCCCACGCAAGGTCCTGCTTTCACTCTTGGCTCGTCCTGCAGGCCAGGGCCAAGCACCTGCCCCAAAGCAGGGAATGAATCTCAGTCCTCAAGTACACTCAGTATTAAATAAAATTGCTTTTGATGTCACCATAACTTTCAAGTCAGCTGGCAAATTGTGGTTATACAGATGACAGCAGTCACAGACATGCCATTTCAGGCAGCACAAACATAGAAATTAAAATGAATTTTTACTGGACCACACTGATAAACGGATGTCGTGTTAATTTCTGGACACCTTCAGAATAGTAAATGTAAGTCTGAAAAAGAATGTAGTCCTGGAAAATGTAGGACAGTTGGGATATGAGGCTAAATTTGTGATTTATAGACAGATGTAGTGTTATGCAGGCTTTTAGTTACATTCTGTTTTCCTTGGGCTGCTGGTTACCAAGGCCTGCTTCCTTGTTGGCCAAGAAGGTAAAAGGAGGGTGGCTCTCACCTTGACCCTTTCCGGGACTAAGCTGGTTTTTAAACAACAAAAATCTAAAATATTGAGGTATGCATTTATCCCCAAGTATTTGTTCTTCTTTTTGCCCAGGCAGTCATATCCACAACTACCATTTCACACTCCTGAATCCTCCACTGCCTGAAGAAAGACTATTTAATGGTCCCCATACTACCGACAGACCTTCAAAGAGCTGTACCACTGTCCGGTGCCAGTGCCCCAGGAAGCCCTACATGATGGGCAGCCCAGTATGATTGCACAGCACGGGGAGTAACAAACTGGAAAATTACTCCAACACTCCAGCTTTAAGAAGCTCTTTTACATTAAAGGCTAAATCTGTCTGTCTGTGTGTCTACCTAGTAATTATGCCAAGATTATCACCATAGTACTCAGGAAAATAGGCAGCTAGGAAGTCTTGGTAGATTTTATATATATATAACTACACTTTTACTAAACAAAATATTTATACAGTTAATATATTTTTGAGCTTCATGCTTCCATTCTCCATGAAGCCTTTACCTGGATATGCACATTTTCACATTTTCTTGTTAACATAAGATTTAAGGGCATATCTAAGGGTTTAGGCAGTGGAACCGGAAAGCTCTCCACAGACCATGAGTTGTTAGCTGCAGCTTACAGCAGCCGAGCACTGAGCTTTGGAGTAAAAACCAGGGGACTGGGTTTATTTGGGGTGGCCCGCAAGCACTGGAGGGGAGCAGTGCCACGGGGTGTGGGTCTGGCCCTGGTGCATCCACCCCAAGGGGTCTGTGGTGATGTGGTGTCCTGGGCACCTAGAGGTGCTGTATCCTCACCATGCTGGCATGTCACCCCACAACTGTATCAAATAGCATCTTTGCATTTGTTCTTTTTGCACATCCCAACACCCTCAAATAACTTGAGAAGGCTGTTCAATATATGTGGCTTAACAGAAAATAAAAGCTAAAAGAGAAGATACAATGCCCTCTTTTTCCAAGACAGCCCAGGGTCAACCTCTACACGTGTTCATTCGGGGGTTCTTCTATACACCTTCCCCTTGCAATCACCAATGCACAGCAGCAATTTCAACACACAGATTTAAAGTCTGCTTTCAAAGACAGGTCCAGCAAGACTGATGTGTAACCTCCTCAGTACGGCCAGACAAAGCTCTTGCAAGCTACTGACAAGCACAAGTGTCAGGCTAAATATCTTACAAATGCAATTTAAAATATGTCAAGGTTTCCGTGCAAGAAGACGGTACTGGAGCACAAAGAGCACAAGAGCTGGAGGTGGACACAGGCCACAGGCTTTGTACCTACACAATGCCTTGCTCCCTGCGGAGGGCACCGGATAAATTTCACCACTGCGCAGCTGTGAGAAGCCAGCTCTAATGGTATTAATGCCAGCCGCAGACGGGGCTGGGTCCCCTCACTCCCTGGTGGCACAGGGCGGCAGCCAGCAAGTGCCCAGGGAGCGGGAGCGTGTGGGGCCCGCCCCCCCCCCGCT
>NW_009623379.1:14460-26820 GCF_000690535.1 Cariama cristata
AGCAGGAGTGAGGTCAGACCTCTGAAAAGGAGCTTGAAGGAGGTGAGGGGAGCCTCAGACATGGCCCCATCTCTGCTAAGCAATGTGAGAGAAGTCAGCAGCGTCGTACAGCCATCAGCAGCAGCAACGCCAGGCACCAGCACAACTGTCCATCCACTGCCAGCTGCAGAAAGTCCAGAGAACAGCAAAAACCATGAGCAGCTTAAACACATGACCTAGGAGGACAGATTTAATGGTGTGACTGTATTTGGTCTACAGGAGAAGAGGCTTGGGGAGGACATGCTTACAATCTCCCCAGAGATAAAGGGTTTTGCAAAGAGGAGTGAAGCAGTCCTGCTCTAGGTCCAGAGCAAGGATGATGCACTTTAATGGTGGCCTGGCATCAAGGAAGAACTCTTCCATTAGAAGCAAAGCAACAAGCCATCTGCAAAGATGCTCCAGCCCTTTTCTCTTTCTTTTTTTTTCCCCTCCTGAGCCAAGGAGCTAGCAATAGTCTAGATACACCTGGTCCTGTGTCACAGTGGAGAGACGGACTACGCTGTTCTTGAGGTCCGCTCCAAACCTGCGCTCCTGCAGTTATCTCATCCTAAAGCTTCCCAAATCCTTTCATGTCAAATTTTATCAACACAAATATTTGAGTTTTAAGTGGATGATCTGATCAGCCCTGCCAAGCCAAGGAGCACATTTCAGAGGCTTCTCATTCAGGAGTTTTTAAGACTGGCAGGTTTGTGGGCATTCTGGATAAGCAGGGTGGCAGAGACAGACAGCGCTGTGACGTGAGAGCATCGCCAGCAACGAGCTCCAGCGCTCACCTCACACAATTGACATTTCCCTGCAAAATTCAGGTGCTGCCTCAGAGCACCCCACTACCAGCGCCTGCCAGGAGCCAAGTCTTCATGAAAGGAAGGGATCCTGAGGTGACTGGGAGGTTGCACGTGCTCACAGGCAACAGGCAAATATGACAAATCTGGAACACAGCTGATAAATTCTCCTTTGCGTAGACAGCACAGTTTTCCATTTTGCCTTTGCAAGCTCCAGCAGACCGCCTCTCACATACAGTATAAATGAGTCTGCGTTTTGGGGAGGATCACTGCAAATGAGCTGAGCATCTGGAGCTCCCAGGAGAGTCAACGGCAATCGCAGGCACTTGGCTTCTCTGGAAACAGGCAGCGTTTTACCTTTCCTCTCAGAACAGCAAGAAATTAACGGGGAAACCAAGAGGATAGTCCTTACACCCTGCAAAGTGCATTTATGATGTGATGGACAGGTAGCAGACAGAGAGGTCTCCCGGCCCCCAGGTGCCAGCAGTCGTGCCGCAGGAGGGGAGGGCACGCTGCCCACCTGCCCCAGGGTTTCTCATGGCACATCACCCTGCTGCTGTTAGCAACCCAGCCCCTGGGGCAACACGGCCACAGGCCTACTGGGCACATCCCACAGCTTCTTCTAGCCATGGTAGATCTGTTCGAAAAACACATTTCCTCTTTACAGAACTGTTTAGTGGTTCTGAGTAATTATTCCCTGTGATACTATTTTCCATAGTTTTAAGAGCCAGTGATTTATTTTACTGCTGTCCATCTATTAGATTTTCCTCTTCTCAGGAACACAACCACTGAGAAAGGAGATGGTGCAGACTCCCTGTGATTGTACATAAAGCACCAGCAATAAAAACTTGCAGCAAGTTTTCATTTTCTGCTTTCTTGAGCTAAGTTTCTGGAGAACTGACATCCATTTGTCAAAAGGCATTATTATTAAGCGATACCTATGAGCACCGATATTGACTTCCTGTCTCCGTGAAATTTCTTCTCATCTCTTTCCAACAGAGCTGAACACAAAGCTGGCACCGTCTCCAGGGAGCAATCCAAATAAACTTGTAAGCTAGTACCAATGCCCAACGCACCTCCTTCCAGGATCAGCAAGACTTCAAGAAATTCACTGGGAAGAGCTGTGCGAGTGCCGCTGTGGAGAGCTGTGAGATGCACCCCCACTCTGATCTGGAGGGGACGGTGCTCTGGGGGGCCAACATATGATGTCTGGGCAGTGGTCACCCAGGGGATCAGTTATCGCTTTCACCCACATGCAGATCTCCCAGGAAACAGCAAAACACCTTCTGCAGCACAAAAGCATCCTCTAAATTAAGGAACTGAGCTGAAAAAGGGACATAGCGTTTCCAGGACCTGCAGCCAAAGGAGGCAATTACGCAGCAGAGGGCAGGGCTGGCTCCCAGCACACAGGTGTGTAGTTCTCCTCTTTTTCTATTCAGCAGAGCAACCCAATGCCTCAGTAGAGGAACAGAAAGCTGAGAGAAGGGCAAACCTAAGCTTGCCATCTGCTCCGGGCAGGCCGGGCTAATTCGGGTGTATAATGCCCTGCACCTCCTGCCACGTAGGCAGGCAGTGGCAAGGAGCCAGCGCACCCACGCACCAAGAGCCTGTATTATGGAAATTGCAGTCTGTGATCGTAGGCAGTCTCCTGCCAGAGGGGCAGGAAAAGTTTTGGCCATCTTTTTCCCTTGTCATCTCTGCCTGCCATTATCCCTTCTTGCACTGGAATAAGGAGGTCAGCCAGACCCACACAATTAGAGGAAATTGTATAAGGTTGACCTTGTACCCTGCCAGGTCCTTTCAAGCGTGGGCAGTCTTTATCAGTACAGCATAGAAAACACAGAAGAGATGTGCTTATAGGTGGGAGAATGAGATTGTTAAGACATTTTTTCCCCTTGCTCTCCACAAACTAAGACAGTTCCTCTGCCACTTGGGTGAACTTAGGTTATTCCCACTCATATCTGGCAGCCCGTGGTTTCCTCCTTCATCTTGACTTCTGCTATTTTCATTCTGTGATGTCTGTACTTTTGCACTATTGGGAGTGGATTGTGTGTGGATCACTAACTTTTGGACAGGTCAGCTATCTCAGCCTGAGCACCACTACATGGATACTAATAAGAGGAAACGAATACATCAAAGAAAATTCTCTCTTTTTCTCCTCATATCCTTCTCCCAGGCACGCTGCTTTCTTCTGCTCTTGTTGTTGCTGCCCTTTCTCGCTCTGCATTTATGCTCTGATTTCTGCAGATGGTGCTGTACCAAGACGAGGTGAAGATTGACTTTTTAGGTCTGCTGGAACTACACGAATGAGCCCACATGGAGCCTCCTCTTCAAAAGGGACGATGTAAAAGAGATAACGGATGCTACAAACCGCGCACAAAATTTAACAAAACAATTAGAGCCATGGCTGTTAGGAGACAAGTGACAGTGCTATGGGAAACACATCGGCAGAGCGTGGAAGTGGCTGTTTGAAGGAAAGATCTAAACCCTGGAGCACATGGGGGCCTCCAGTCCAATTAAGTAATTTGACAGACGGACGTGGCTGTAGCTAATATTTGACCCAGATAGATCCAGATAAGCGTACTGTGTTTGTCACTTTTTTTGGCAGAAGATGAGGTGCAGGAGCCCTGTACAAGCTGAGCAAACACCCCTTCATTTTGTGCAGCTTTAGGAGACCCAAGAGTGGAAACCTGGGGAGTCACTGTGGTTGCTGTAACAGTTTTTCTGAGGACATTGTCCCAGCTTAAGATCAATTCCTTTTTATTTGTAAGTGGTGGAAGGTGGTACAGGGCATGACTGACCATTACGTCCATAACCACTATATACTTGCCCTACCTGCCAGCACACCATACGTAACTCAACCCAGTGACATGAGTGAGTTCGTCACACACAAGTGTTGGGGACCAGAGTCTCTCTGGCCACACTGATCACCGCTGGAGACATGCACGTGTCTCGGCTGCATTGGTGTAGCTGTCTCTGTGGGCCTAATTTGACCAGCAAAAATCTTTGCTACCGATGGCAATCCCTGAAAAGGAATTATTCCAGCCTGGCTGTGGGGCTGGCTCACAATGGCCACAGTTAGGAAAAAACATCCCTTTGCCTGTAAAAGGAGTAAATTCTGCTTGGAATCAGCAGGATACAATAAACCTGGATTCCCAAAACACTGTTTCTACAGCACCAGTGCTTTGGGGACTTCCAGGGCAAAAAGCAGTATCTCACATGGCAGGAGGACTGCACTGGGCGAGAGCTCCTCTTTCTGCTGTACTGGCAGATTACAGGAGACCAGGCTCTAAAGCTGAGAAATTCAGTGGTTTGGACCCATCAATTCAAAGTGGTTGGGCGCTGGGAGCTTTGTGGAAGTCCACCTGCAGCGGGACTCAGGATGCCTTTCCAAAGCAGTTGGTGTTACCTTCTTTGGAAATACGCAAAGCCAAAAATTCTCCACATGACAAATGTCTGCCAGACCACTGAGCATTTGGTATGGCCTGGGGAGTAGGGCGGCAAACCTCCTGATTTCCAGCAACGGAATCAATTTGTGGAGCAGTTAAGGATGCATAGAACACTTGCCTAACCCCTTCTTGATCTCCTGGCTTTTGCTTTTTCTTTTTTTTTCCTTCCCCAGTTTAAGCATCAGCCATAAGAACAGTAGTGTGGCACAAGGAATAAGGATAGACGAACTCCACCCAGTCCAACCCAGAGTGCTCACCCTGCCTTGGCCATGTTATTAACAACAAGCAGTTGCTGGAGGTGCCGTGATCTGCAAAGGAGCCCTGAGACACAGATCACCGCAGAGAGATCTTCCCAAGCTTGTGATTAGATACAGTGGAGAGAAGCAAACCAGAAGTGCATGACAAATTAATGGTTTCGCAATTTGTCACTACAGCAATGGTGCGAGTCCGGGTATACAGACCAGGCTGCCTGGTACCAGCCTCAAGGCACTCTGGGCAGATAATGTGTGCAACATGTTCTTGAAAGACGCAGGCTTTCAGAAATAGCCTTCAAATTTGTTTTCAAAAATTGTAAGCCCTTATTAAACTAATTCATCTAATACAAATGATGCTTAATTAATTACCTTAGCAAACAAGTGAGTGCACAAACACCAAGGTTCAGTGACCAGTTGCTTCCTGGGCTCCTTTATGGACCGGGTATTTGTTTAAAGCTGTTTTAATGGCCATACCTGCCCACAGGCAGTAAAACAGAATGATCCTTCCATTAGTGCAACTTGGAGACGGCATCTCATTTGTGGTTTCCATTTTTCAGATGCATTAATAACTACAGCCCATATTAAATCCCAGCATCAAGGACTCACTCCGGGTCTGGTTATTAACAAGCCAGTGGGAAGCTCTGCTGACTCCTGCAAAGTCAGCTTGACCTCCACACACGGAGGCAGTGGGAGATGGTCCATGCAGCCCTGTGTCCCCGGGGCACTGCCGGAGATGGGAGCTGGCTGCCTACTGGGGCAAGCTTGGGTGTCTCCTCCCAGGGCATGCTCTTCAACAGGCTGCATGTATATAATTCTATATACATGGGTCAAATGCACACGTGACCTGCGGCAGCGCAGGCTGGCAGGGGCATGGTCGCGTGTCAGGGCACCGGCAGCACGCCCAAGGAGGGCACTGCCAGCCTGGCCCGTGGCTGCAGGCCGGTACATCCCAAAACCTCATGCCCATGCTGATGCTGGCTGAGCAGCCGGTCACCAGCTTGTGCTGCGGCCGCCTGCCATCACCCACCTCAGCACAACAGCCCAGCAGCCCCAGCCTTTGCTCCGTGCTCTCGGCTCATGTTTGTGTTTCCAAATACAAGTCTCATGCAGTATTTCAAAGACTAAACACCAGTCACCTCTGACACTGCTTGTTTTTAAAACCTCATTTGATATTTGTATGTGAGGCTGTATTTTTCCTGGAGGTTGTACTGAGAAATTATGGTAGATTTAAATTTTTCCAACACAACTATTTTCCTGGATGTTTTCTGCTAGCTGAAAATACATAGTACATGAGGAAAAAAGCAACAACAAAAAAAATCAAAATCCGAAAGACACCAGGTCAGGAAACACCCTCCCACATGGCAGGGTGGTCCCACTCTTGTGTCAAGGAGCTCACAACCGCCCACCCACAGCAGATGTCTCAGCCCAGCCATCTTCTTTCGGTCATCATCTAACACTGCTGTTCTACCAAGTGTGAAATTAGGATACCACAGTTTGCTGAAGGTGATGCCCAGATTTGTCAACAGCACTGGCGGAAACATTTCCACCTCCAAAATTTTTCTGTGTGCATCAACCCTTCCTGCCCAAAGCAGGGAGGTCGATGCTGTTTCCCAAACATCTCTGGTGAGAGATGAGGCAAGTAGAGATGTGCAACCTGAAATGATTTTGGTGCAGGTGCCAGGGAGACCTTATGAGGACTGGACCTCGGATGAAGAACCACCTCCGATCCCAACAGTACCTGCAGGAAGCACGGCCGGCCTCAGTCGTCACCGTGGTGCCAGGGCAGGCTGCCGGCCACCACAGTCCCTCATTGCCAGGATGACACGAGCCAAAACTGATGAAAACTACCGCAGACCACTTTTCCCCAAAGCAGCATGGGAACACTCATACTTTCCCATACGCCATTGGGGCTCCTCTGGGGGAAGAAAGGGACATCGAGGAGCACGAACATGATTCCCATTGCAAGGAGATGTCACCTGGGACTTGTCCCCATCCTACCGAGCCATAGCTCACCATTTCCAGCAGTCATTTTTGGAGGAATTGGCTGTCTCGGGGCTGCCCATAGCAAACCCCCGCATCCTGCCAAGCCCTCGTGGTGGCACAGCCCTCCCGTCAGCCTGTGCTCGGCCACCCCCGCGTTTCCAAGCTCTCCCCGTTTGCTAACATCCCCATTAGCTGGTAATGACTAACATTTAGAAAACATATTTCCTCCCACATGGTTCCAGAGGGGTTTGCAAACTGAGCGACAAGAGCTCGGCACAGGGACTGCTCTGCTCTCTGGAGCCAAGCGCTGCGGTGGCTCCAGGGTGCACAGCAGCCCAGGAGAAGCCCCACGCACCAGCACTGCTGTGGGACGGTGGTGATGCCAGCAAGGGGTTTGGCACTGGGGACAGATTCCTGCATGCAGAGCTGCCCCTGCAGAGGGGGTAGCCCCCAAACCAGGCCAGCATCTCCCAGGCATCAGCAGTCACTGGTGTCCCCAGGCAGCACCGCATCCCAGTGTGGTCAATGCCTGGTGGGAAAAGGATGCGCAGGGACCACCAGCACCGTGGGGGGCTTTGCACCACCAGCACCCACTGCCCCACACCTGCCGTGGGGGCCAGGAAAGATGGCGAGGCAACAACTGTGAAAAACTTCCGCTACTTTCCTAATTTTTTTTTAAATGTCCGGCCATTAGGCATTTATTTCAAATTCCTTGCCACAGAGTCATTACGCATTCAGGTGGAGAGGAAAGTGAGCTCCGCAGGAGGCTGACAGTAATTCTGCATTAGTTAAGCATTAGCTGACAGATGTACAAAGCAAAGCCATTACTCCCGTCAGCTGCTCTGCCCTGACTCCTGTCCCTATTGTGGGGCTCCTCCAACCAACAGCTCCAGAGTGCCACATAAACATGGGGACGAAAGCCTGGCAAGAGGGGGAGTCAGTTGTAATTAGAGGTGAATGAAAGTGCGGGAAGGATTTTGTCTGGAATGAAATTGCGGGAAGGATTTTGTCTGGAATGCAGTTTGGTGAACCGTTCCATTGCATTTATTTATTCCAGTGTTTTTCTGTTGAAGCAGTGTCATATATACAAACCTTTCTGAATGCACACGGGCCATTTAGAGTGGGCATGCCAGAAGTAATGCTTACATAGACTCCAGGTTGCTAAATATTAAAACAAATTTTAATTTATTTGAAATTCAGCCCATTAGTAATGATACTGTAAAACTGCAAGAAGTCCCTAGAAAATTTGGCCTCCAAATAGCTTTGACTAAATTACTTACTACATACTAATCACTAAGCACTATTAATAGGAAAAGAAACACCTGAAGAGATCGCTGGGTACAGTCAGGATCCAAGCATTGTATAAAAGATCAATGCTGCTTTTCTGCAGAGTAAACTTTAAAAAGCATTAAATATATAGAAAATCAATGCAAATTACTATTCCCTATGATTACTGTTGTTGGGTGCAAAATCAAAGATACATGGAGCAAATAATTAATTCTTTGTAGTATTTCTGTACCCCTCCACCATCAGCCTGAGCCCCGTGCAAGCCTGAGCACTGTCCCATCACCAGAGACAGAGACCCCGCGGTTAAGAAACATGTTCAGGACTATCAGGAAGAAATTTCCAACGCAGCAGAAAATCAAACTGGTGTCTCAGATAAGTCCTTGTCTGACGGGCAGATCAAGTGTCAGACAAGTCCTTCCTATTGCATACTATTTAAGGCAAAATTATCTCCAGGAACCTAAATGGCATGTTATAAAGTGCTTAAAGATACAATAAGAGAAAAAACCACAAACCTCCACAGCCCTCTATTCTTGCTGTTTACCAGATGACATCCATATTAAAATAGCCTGCACGAGCAAGTGCAAAGATACAGTGGGAACAGGATCCGCACTCCCTGTGTGTCAGTCTGTGTGAGGTCCCCCGCAAGCACAGAAAATAAGGTTCAGGAAGAATTAAAATTTACCACTCCCTATGATCCTGATGAGACTCAGCTGAACACTTGTTTTCAAACATCTGAATGAAATCTGCTGACTTTTCAGTGCAATGAATTCCTCCCAGTACCAGTTCTTGCTATTTTTGCCCCCAATACTGTCACTGCTGTGCAGTTTCAGTCCTTTCCCTGTCTGTGGATGGATAGCATCAGCAATGAAGACAATTCCTTTTAACGCACCTCAGAACAGCTTCTGTCTGCTTTTAATTTCTTCCACAAATGGGCCGTACAACAAGAGGGAAGCGATGGCTGGTGCAGCACCGCGAGCGGGTGGCACCTCGACAGCTGTGTGAGCCTGAGCCCCCCCAACAGCACTGGGCTGCCTGCAGGGCTGCTTTGGGGGTGCTCTGCCCCGAGTCCAGCAGCACAAGATGAAACAAACCCTTTCTAGGAACTAAACTAATAGCAGAGAAGAAAAGAACAGTGAATTTTGAGAACCAGAAACCTCCTGTTCTATCTCTTCAGTTCTAAGTTTAAATCTAATTCACAGATGAAAGACACTATAAGCCCATCGTTCCCTTTAGGATCTGCATGGAAAGGCACAGAACAAAGCTCACACCTGACGGACTTTCTAACAGCCTTGCGGTGTTTCTTGCCCAACACACGAAGCCTGTGTTACCTTCTCTCTCTCCCACGTTTAACTACTTGGACATCACCCACCTTTTAATGACTGGCTTCAATATTTTATTGCCCTGTACCGCTTTCTGTTAAACCATCCTTTATCATTTCCCTCCTGCCCATTAGACATTCCCCCTTAAATAAATTATTAAAGCATGTATTTAGATCACAGAAGCAAAGAAATTAGATTACATTGATCCACAGCAATTTGGTCCCACACCGTTCCTTCATGAAACACCCTCCCTGCCATGCTTCATTCATTCACGTTGGACCTCAACACCGAACTCTCACCTCCGACATTTTCATCAGCTCAGCGTGTGTGAGGCTACCCCAGGAGCCAGGGCGGGCACAGGGCAGGGGGCACCCTGCGAGGTACGGATGCCCGGGGGCTGGTATGGCCGCGTCCCTGCTGGGTGGGTGCTTTGCAGGATGAAAGGAGGCCCCCTCCGAGGGGGTTATCAAACTTGAGAAGGGGCACTTCCTCCTTGCAATCCTTTGCTCTTTGGCAGCATTTTTTTTTTAAAGAGGAGACCAGACAGATTTTTATTTATTTTCAAGACTTTCCTGAAATACCAACGTCTCCATACAGCCCTGTGCGCTGGCACGGGCGGCTGCGGTACCCTCCCAGGGACAGAGCGTTGCCACAGACCTATGATGGCAGTGGCATAACAGTGTCCCACGGCACTGCGGTGGAGACAGGCAGCCGTGGAAAGGGCTCCCAAATGAAAATGCATTGGAAGAGATTGTAAGGGAATTTCTACCCATTTTTATCCACAAACAAAATATTTTTACCCCTCCCACTCACCCCTCCCAAACCTGGTCCTTCTCCAAAACACTCCAGTTATCTCGTCTTGCTGTGTCACTTCAATACAACAATTTAATTTCAAACAGAAGCCAGCAGAACAGCCAGAAAAGTGTCACCTACAGGGTACCGTAGATAAACACCACCAGTACCAAAACCAGCCGGCTCCTCCAGGGAGCTCAGAGTTCTGCTGTCAGGAGGGGTGGAGGTACCCCATTCCCATGGGGAAAGGCTGTGACTGGTAGGCAGGTTGGGGCGATGGCTGTGCCCCCCGGCACAGGTCAGGGGCCCGCACAGGCGCTGAGGAGCCCAGCACCAGCTTCCGAGTGGGGCACTGCCCTGCTGGCTAATTGCAGACAACACACAACACCGGCAAAACCCACTTAGCTTAAACAACTTGCCTCTGCAGGGAAATTCATTTGGATCCAGCTCGGTGTATTCAAAGCAGAATAACTGTCTCTGACCAACTGAATCTGTTATCAACCTTATTCCAAGCTCTAAAATTAGCCCAGGCTGAAAGTACAGATGAAGACTGGCATTAATCAGGTAACTCCGTTTGTGCCTAAGCACAAGAGGTGACTTTGCACACCAGTGGGATGGAGGATTGTTTTCCACAGTGAAAAACCATTCCACTTTTGAGGGGATGCAGTTTCCCAGGGCAGACAGAGCCAGGATGTTGGCACGAGGCACCCTGCCCTGCCAAGGCCAGCAGGCAGTACACCAGCAGCATAGGAAGGTCCTGCCTTCACAGGACTGTGGTGCCAGGTCTTGGCCCTTTGCAAAGGGGATGCTGGATGTGTCAACCTCCCAGCAGCCCTGGTGCACCCCTAGGCCAGGTGATCTCCCAGCCACAGCCACGCTCCGCCCTGTGAAGAAAGGAGCAGGTATTTTTCTCCTACGACTTCTCAGTCCCCTAATAAGATATTAAAAGGGATCAGTTTCATTATCAAAATCCGCAAGAATAATTGCAGAGCTGTACAAAATAGCAGCAGCCTGGGCATCTCACACGTACAGAGCCCAGCACCATGTGGCTGGCTGCCCTGCACAGCACTCATGCTGCAGAGCTTGCTAACGCTAATTTTGTTAACTTTCCACACCAGAAAATGAAATGAAGCTCTTTCATTTAGAGTCTCATTTGAGGCTTGCAAGCAAAGAGTTTTCAAGCCTGCTTTGCCACTGCTGGAAAGCAGGAGAGAGCCCAATGTGCAAAGGGGGCTTTTCTAACTCAGGGAAGTTTAGAAAAAATAGCTGTTTAAGTGCTGTTGCATTTATCAAATCTTTCAGTAGCATATTTAGGAAATTCTTAACAGGTGAGCCAGACTGTGTTTGATTTGCTATGATAACACATAGCAAAGTAACACACAACTTTCTATAGCCTGTGTAACATCTCGGTGGGTACAGTGCTTTCTGCACAGGAGGTGGTGTGCTCCTGGATAGCCGCCTGTCAGTCCCACTGCCCCTAAACACTGGGGTCACCCCTCCAGGGCAGACTGGGGCAGCGGGCAGAGGCAGGGGTGTTTGTTTCTGATTTTGGGGCATTTTTATGTGCTTGTTTTTAAAACTCAGAGGCAGCTGGCAAAAAGCGTTCCCCTTTCTGACCCATATCCATTTCAATGTTTGAATGGAAATTTCCACCTTCTTAACCAAATTTTTCATTTCATTACATGTCCTCTTATGAATGCTCCAGGTAGGAAGTAGAAAAAAAGAAACGGCAAGGAAACCCAGAAACAACTTTCTGTCCCTCTATCTCCCCACTTCAGCTATGCAAGCTTTCAGTGGCAGAACAGAGACAGAGCACAGATGCAGAGACAGAAACCTTTGATTTTCCCCAGATAAAACAACTTTAAATCAAAACTCCAGTTTTAATCAAGTGAGGGCTGGTGGTTTTCCTAACCTCATGGTATTACTGAGCCTTCCCGCGACTCTTGCTGCCGAAGTACAGCACCCACAAAGCTGCTCCTCTGTGCCCTGCTTAAAGGCTGCGGCCCCCGTCCAGCTCTCACCCATCGCACCGCTGACCCACCACGCACAGCCCCGCTTGTTCAGATTGCTGCTTTCAAACATAGGGGAAGGGGATCGTGCGAGATACCCCTCAGTCAGGGCAAGACAGTCCTCTGACATGCAGCTGTACTTCTCCTTTCTGATCTTTCCTTAATCATCTGCCAGAACAGGCTTCATACTGAATGGATAAAAATACAGTAGAACACGGTACTTGCTCAGATCGGCATCAGTGAAATGATCAAGAACTTCTAGCATATTATTCTGATAAACATCCCGACCTGCATGACAACCATCCCCACCTAGCTGAGCAAGACTCATACGCATTATTTTAATTTATCTTCTTGCCTTTTTTCCCCCCCGGCCTTTCTCTTTGTGAAGGCTTCCAGGAGCCACCTCCGACCTACAAGGCCAGGGCCCTGCAGACCCGACCCACCCC
>NW_009623380.1:0-907 GCF_000690535.1 Cariama cristata
CTTCTCAGGTTTGCCTTAACTCTGTTAGATTTTGGGTCTAATGTTGCGACTGCCATAAGACTCACTATGCCCCTGCCAGTGCCTGTTTAATCCACATTAGAGTGTTCTAGACTGTTTTCCACTGCATATGTCAGCTTCATGCAAGTTTCTGCTGAGTGTAAGAAGCATTTTCCCGGGGATAAATGAATTATGATACTCACTGCCTGTACTTGGAGCTGCAGGTCATTTTTCTCCTGCAGCAGGGCCACCATTTTCTCCTCCAGCTCTTTCCTCTTTGCCTCAGACTTTGCAAGCTCCTCCTTAGTTTTCTCAAACTCTTCCTTCATGTTGGCCATCTCCTTCTCAGATTCTGCACTCTTCAGTAAGGGCTTGATCTTGAAGAACAGCTTCATCCAGGGCCAGTGCTTGACATTCATGAATGCACGAACATTGTACTGGATGCAGAAGATGGACTCCCTGAAATGAAATTCACGTGACTGTTGCATAGCTTTAGTGTGATGAATTTAAACTTCATTAGTCAAGTACCATGATAACAAACTAAATATGAGAAATGTCTACCTCCTCTCCACCATTCTCCTATACTCCACTCTCATCAGGAAGCCCCTGCACCTGGCTTGTGTCCTGGTCATAATCTCTGCTAGTTTCTCATCTCTCATCTCCTCCAGCAGACCTATCAGCCCAGCTTTGAAGAACACCTTAAGAAAGGGAACAGTGTAGCCCATCAGTCTCGGGTAGTGCACAACAGAGGCACATAGTGTTTGAATACAGGACTTGTTTCTACCTTGGTGTGACCAAATCTGTACTGAGTGTGGTCTACATCAATGGACCCAAGCAGCTTCTCAGAAGCCTTCTTGCTATCCATGAACTGACCTTCCGGAATAGCACTTGCATTAAGCACTCTGTATCT
>NW_009623381.1:0-19125 GCF_000690535.1 Cariama cristata
ATATACAAAACCAATATTGAACTTCCCAGCAATGATCACAGGATCATGTGCCGCAGCAGCCCACACCACTGATGCAACAAGGCGGGCACTGGGATGTCCTGGACCGGACCCAGCAGCAGGTGGGAACTGGATTCATGAATACACAGATTGGGATCAGACGCAGGTGAATGAGCAATGTCCCACAGGGATGCTGGCCATGAAAGAAGAAGGGGTGAACCCTGTGATCCCTTAACTTTCTACTGAGTATGACGTGTATGGGATAGAATGCTTTGTTGGTCAGTTTTTGGTCACCCGTCCTGTCTGCTCCTTCCTGCAAGTGCGACCCTTTTACGCCTTTTCACTTGTGGACCATAAGAGAGCCAGCAGTGACCTTGGTTCTCACAGGAATAAGTACAAACATAGGCCTTTCTGCATACCAGTCCTACCATTACCTTTGTAACAATTATAAACATCAAGCATTATCAATTCTAAAAGCAGACACTGTCTGGAAAACATGTAGTCAACTTCAGGAAGTGCACTCACTTGGAAGAAAACTGAAGGAAAATCTACTGAAACGAGAATTGGTCTTGTTTCAGTCAAAACCAGGACAGCTTGAGAAAGAAACTTATATTTTAAAAAAATTATCCAAGGAATTTTGAGATTCTTGCCACATCACCTATTTCCCATTGTTTTCATGTAAAGCTTCCCATTGAAAATTCACCCATAGGAGTATAGAGGTATAACTTGGAGACAAAAGTATGAAAGAAATTAGTTGCACAGATTTTCATGAAGGATTTGCTTTAAGTATTTTAAGTTTAGAAAGTCAGTATAGTCCTGTAAGCCTGTTTGTTAATGAAGCACAGATACAGATATGCTACCATTTGGTTTGTTCATACATTATTTATAAATAGCTTTAAAACTCTTACAATAAAAACTACAACCAATAATCTCAACAAAGCAGCTGTCATCAGTAGAAAGAAGTCTGAGAAAACAGGCAGTAGCATCGAATCTTTTAAAACTCTCTTCCTCCACCTTCCACAATTATCTTAAATATAAATTATAGTCTCCCCAGTGACTACTCCAAGGCATGTTTTTTTTTTCTTTCCCTTTTTTTTTTCTAATTCATTTGTTTAATGCCAAAAAACAAAGACATAGTTTTTCCAAAAACAGGGGGTGGGGAGAAAAAAAAAAAAAAAGACCAAAAACTTCATGTTTTTCTTTAGGAGCACCCCTGGAGAGGTTTGCTTCCTGCTCTGCCCCTTTCACAGAAGACAGTTTAGATTATACTGCAGATAATGCTGAAGTTTGAAATTGCTTAGAAATAAATGAATTGTTAAAAAAATGTAAACTAAACAAAAGAGAGTTTCTATTTCATATAAAATTCCGTTTCAGATCTTATTCAGCAAGCATAATTTTATTGTCTAGTCACTATATTAAGATTAGTGTTACCCGAGTTCAGTATTTCGCTTTGTCACAGACTTCAAGACCAGTTTTTCATACATCACTTGATCTTTCTGTGGCTCTATTGAGGGCCAGTTCATTGATGTTTGTGGAGCATTCAGATGTTAAGAGCAGGAAAGAAGGAAAAAAGGCAAATCTAGTTCACTAGTACCTGGGGACATTCCAGCAGCTTGCAAACTCAGAACATTATTGCAGTCCAAATAAGCAATTGCTATTTTTCAGAACAATATAACATACAAAAATACAAATCTACATTGATGCCTGCAACCCTAGAGGTTTTTAAAAACGAGGCTTGAATGCACACTTGAGAACTTACAGGGCTTTGGACATGAAAAAGCCTAAAATAACTTCCTCCCTCCACAAATACCAATGTAAAAACAATCAATCTAAGAAATATGTATCTGTATTATTATTTGTAATAGCAAAGACAAGCAAAACTCCATACAAACATTCAAATAATTTTTCAATTACAAGTGGCAACGGTTTTATGCCAATGCACCAGAAGCTAAATTTTAATATTTCACTACAGTAATCTAAAATAAGTTTCACAGAAGAAAAAGGAAGTTATCCCTCGGTTGATACATTTCCTGAAATAGATTTGCTGGTGTTTGTTGTGTAGGTCATGGACAAAATAGAAGCACAAATTTAAAGTTAATCCAACTTCTGTATGCATGTTTAAGCTAGCCATTGCTGAGATTCAACATTTTTTAAATTGTAAGCTTCTTATATTTGTAAAAGTACATTAAACGAGCAAATAATGACACTGAAAAATAATCTCATGTTATAGACATGATATCATGCATTTTTTTAAAAAAAGTATCCATTGCAAGTACAAGGTGTTAAGGGAGGCCACTTCTTTTTTTTAATCATTATAACAACAATAGCTGAGTTTACATGCAGCAAAAAGGACCAGTGAGCAAAACGCAGTATTGTCACCTGCTGAGCAAGACAATATTTGCACACAGAGAAGGTCATTCTACTCAGCTACTTGAACTACATTAGCATTACCTATTTGTGTCACTTATTTTGGAAACAGATTCAGAAATGTCCACTAGTAAGATAACCATTGGCACTTTGAGCGCTGGAGCAGAAGTTAATAGCTAGTTGCATTTTTGTCATATGGAAACATGTAATCAAAGAGAAGAGCAGGTCCATTTACCTCACTGTACAAGATAAGCTTGAGAACCAAATTTCCTTTTAATAAATACCTCACACAGAGACTAATTTGTCACAAAACTAAGAGAAACACTAAAAAAGAAGAGATTTTCCAATCTATCTTAAGGGTCAAGGCAATGGGTCTGATCTTGACAGTCTATATAGATGTAAGTGATGTACATGGACAGCCACTGAAAACAGGATTTAGCTTTCAGGATCCTTCAACAAATACGCTTTCCCCCCTCAACCCAGAAGTACCATAGTTTCCCTCTGGTTACCACATCCACCCTCTACATAGACCAGAGGTTCCTGGCTTGTGTCTCAATGCATGGAAGGCATTGCAACTCCTCACACACTTTCTCTCCACATCAGCTAAAGCCAACCACTCTTCCTCACAACAGGCTGCAGAAGTGGCAGTCACCCTCTCAAGCTACGCTATCTTCATCTGGTTATTTCCACACCACATATCCCCCAAGTAGCAGGGAGCAGATATATCTCACTAACTCTGCATGCAGGCAGCACAGAACTGGCCACACTCATTCATTATGTCCTTACTCTGGGTCTCACTTCTAACACACTTGTTCCTTTGTAGCATGGCCTATCTCCCCAGCTGAGAAACAAGAAGTTTCCTACATTACAAACCAAAGATCAATACCTGACAAACTACCAAAATATTTCAGGAGACTACGTTGCCTGTGAGCAAGAGAACGAAAACCAGAACACTGAAAGCTTGTTCTTAAGGCAGATATCCTGTAAAGGACTGAGCTCCTTCACCAATAGCACAGTGTATAAAACGGGTCATTTAAAAACAAAAAGAAATTGTGTTGCTGGCAAAGCTATAGTAAAACACATTAAACATGGTTCATAATAATTAAAATACAGAAGAGAAATCTGTAATTTACTCAAGACTCCTAGCTACTTTCAGAAGAAAATGACATCTTGTGGGTAGCAAGTCAGCATGATATGGTACTACACGTTTTCAAACTGTTTAATTAACTTTTTTATTGCTGTTATTTGTAGTTTAAAAAAAAAAAAACACACACAAAAACACACCAAACTTTGAAAAAAGATTTACAAAGAAAGAAGTGTTTGAAAGCATGATATTTAGCCAAAAAAAATGCCTGGCAATAAACCTGAACTCCTTGCACATCCATCACATCTGTCATCCCAAAGATGAGTAAAAGCCGAGCTCATATGATAAGCAAAGATGAGATGAGAGAAGATGCCCATCCTGGAGGAGAGGGAGAAGAGGCAAGGGGAACTGGATTAAACTAGTTCACTTCATTTTTTTTTTTCCATAGAAATTGCTAGTGAAGTGCTGCAGGTTAAGGTAACGGCTGTTGTTTAGTAACTGGATTCTACACAAGATACTGCAAATGGTTCAAATTTCCTTTTTTTTTTTTTTAATATAGAAGCTTTACTATTATCATAAATAACAGCAACACTGCTAAAGCACCACCTTACTCTTAAGCTAAAGATACTTTGCACTAACATTGAACAAAGGGGAAACGTAGATCCTACAGTTCACATAAGCAAACTTACGAAGTAGGAGAACAGGCAGGTAAGAAGTGGTAGCTATTTTAACTCTTCTGCCTGAACTGGCTCTCTAAAGCCAACAGGAGGTCAGGAAATCAACTCAGAATCTCTCCTGAAGGAGGTCTGAAGGGTCTTCCTTAGAGAGGAGCTCCAATCCACCCCAAAACTGAAGGAAACCAAAACCACTCTTAGAACAGCTGAAGCTCTTCAGACACAAGTGTAGAAGTAGAAAGTTTAAAACTGGAACCTCGTGATTTTGCCCTCTAAAAGTCACATAGCAATTTAATTTTTTTTAGATGTTTATGCATTTTTCAACTGCTCTGTTTGTTCAACATGCCTACTTTATCTTCTGTGGGATTAAAACAGCAGGTAAAAGTGCTTGTAATGTAATGCTAGACACTTCTAATTCTTGCCAGTCTGGTTCTCCATTAATCTTCACCCTCAACCTATGCATCAGCAACCATAAACAAACTTAGATTTCACAGAAATCTGATAATCACATCTTTGAAGTGTTTTCATGTCAAGCAAGCTTAAACCAATGTCTAATTAGCTTTTCTGAGGTGGAAAAATAATCTGTGAACCTGTGCAAGACTTATAGTGGTGTGGTTGGAAAGAAGAATGTTGATTTTGTTTAGTTATTTTGTTGACCTCTACTAAGTAAATCAGCATTTTTCACCAAGATCTGCAAAAAAATAAGGGTCAGACAACTAAAAAGAAACAATACATGACATCTTTAGGCCAGATGAGTCTTACCTGAATCTTAGAACATTTCACACATGAATTCATAGCAAGAACCTTAGAAGCCTGCATACACCAGTTCCCCTACATCACTATGACACCTTGAACATTATAAGGTATACAACATCAGTAAATACACAAATGTCTAAACCATATATCTGAATGTCTACACTCTAAAGAGCAGTGTGCTCAAATCATTTGAAAAAGTATATGCCTGATAATTCTCTAAAGCTATGCATTCCTAAAATAATCACAAAACCTTCAATAAAGGAAAGTCAGCTTTCAAAATTTCTCATTCAAGTTGGTAAGGAAGAAACATGCTACTATTAAGAGGAGACAAAAAGGTTTTACCTATTTGGCATGGAAGTATCCACTCCCTTAAAACACTGACAGGTGTTCAGTGAAACGTTACACCATCTATGCTATTTACTGTAGTCTGCTGTCAAGATCTTCAGCAAACCTCATTACCTCTTCTGGCAGCTCTGCTACTGTACTGAAAGCTTATCTGAACAGCACATAATATCTTGTTCTGCGGTATGGCCAGGTAACGTAAGACCAACACTACCGTCTTCTTTTTCTGTTTCCCTGCTTTTATTAGCATCTCTCTCAGTCTAAAGGTTTCAAAGATAATTATTATATTGTGGTTTTCAAGTGGATATTTAAGCACCTACACAAATAGGATTTGCACAAATAATTTTACAGGTCTATGGCTGGTGTGCTTAAGCCAGCCTGACAGTCACAGTTAAAAGTGTCCTTGGAGATAACGTAATCGCTCTCCCTTTTTCTTGGAACACAACAGCAGAAGGCTTTAGTACTCCTCCAGCTCTTGAAGATCCTGTCAAAGATAGGATCTTGACCTCCAGGACCTTGGACCAGATGCAAAGCTATCCTAAGATATTGTCATAATTTCCCATAAATTTCAATAACTTCCCATAATCCACAATCTACATTAGGCATAAATGTATTATTATTGAAATAAGACATACAGGCTTGGCAGAGCCAAGCCGAGTAAGAATGAAACAGCAGGTATTTCACCAAGCTCGAATAATTTCAAAAATCTTTCCAAAAAATCTTTTTCCATCTTTTCAGAAACCACTGTACATGGAAGGAGAAAGCTTTTCGATACCTTCTCAAAATTAATCAAAGTAGAGCAATGTTGAGTATTTCTAAATATTTATTAACTTTTACGGACGCCTTCTCTCTCAGCCACCCTTTTAGCTTAAATGTTTTTCTAATACAAACATTATTAGGCTTAGAAGTCTAGCTTAGGAATGACCACATGTAATTGATTTAAACCTCAGTTTTGGTCAGAATTCAAAGTTAACATTCAGAACAAGTCATATAATCTGTATATACATCAGACAAGGTCTGCACTGGCCCAACTACATCAGTCATATGAGAAATGAGGTGCAACCACTGTTCACACTTCTGAGCGCAGAGACTATTTTTATGAGGAAAATTGTCTTTTCACAAACAGCATACTGTACAGGTAATGGATAGACTAAAATGTAGCAGCAACAGTGCCGTTCTTAGTTGCATTTATCCTTAGGGTGCTAGTGCAGCAAACTTTCCCTTATCCAGAAGCACCAACAGAATGGTAAAAAATTTAAGAGTTTTCTAAGTTAAAATCTTAACTAATGATGTAGTATTAACTTGATCCTATCAATAAAAGCTGTAGAATAGATAGATACTTTTTACTGATATAAATCAGCATTACAGGATAGTAATTCTCAAGGAAGAATAATTATGCCAATGTGAAAACTTTCAGTGGTGTAGCTACATTCAGAAGAATCAAAGGAAGCATTTTCCTAACATAAATATGCTGTCATAAGAAAAGCAGAAGTAGTAAAAATGTGCATTTCAGTACAGCGGAAGTAATGCCCCCATTTAACAACACACTTCAAGTTTCTCAAGGTAGTTGTTTATTTGTAACACGAAACACTACCATTTCGTGTTTCTATTATGTCATGTGTCATTTGTCTTTCTGAAAGAAATCTGTGTTGTCAATATCTATTTTATTGTTCAGTAAATTTTCATTACACATGCCATTTTGTCTACATTCTGTTATTTCCCTGGTATACTTGCCACTTATTATATTTTTCTAACAGTGATATGTATTTAAATTCACACAAAAAAAAAATTTACTCCCATAAGTGGCCATCTCGCCTAGGCAGCCTTTTCACCAACAATTAGCATTTCTCTTATTCAAGGATAAATAAATTATTCACAAAACAAATTATGTCTACATTGGACTTACTATTTAGTTTCTTTGGAAAAGGACTCATAGGTTTGTTTTATTTTAAAGGATGATAAAAGGTCTTAGCCTAAGGCCCGGCAATGGAAATAATCCAAAAACTCTTAACCTGGAATCACTTACACGCCTTCACCCAAAGCACTGAAATCGATTTACTGAATAGGATTTTAACATATCTGCAGCCATAGGCAGAGTCTAGAAGTTATTTCCATCCATTATAAAAAAACCAAACCTCCAAGCCAGCAATCTTACGTGATACATAAACCCACTGCATTAAAATTCAAAAGTGCATCTCTTCTAGGTCTTTAGAATACCGCTGATCTCTGAGCTTCAGATAGCTTCTCTCCTGCACACATTTCACATTGTTTCACATGGCAGAAACAGTTTGAATTTCTTTAAATATTGGTCTGCTTTTCAGTACCCTATGGTGACCTTGATCAAGCTGGTGCTGCAAGTTTTGAATTGAAAACCAGTTCTGAAACCATCACACCAGTGCCTCATGTTTCTTCTTTGGTCTAGGGAAATCCTGCTTTGTGAGGAAAAGCAGCAGTGGCCCAGATCCATCTCTCATACACCAGAATGATATTTTTACCATTTGAAACACCAAAAATGAGGGTTTCACAGAAACATTAGCCTAAGAAGCATTCTCCATGTTCCTTTAGGTAGCAAAGGGACCACGTGGAAAAAAAAAACCACCACAAACCTTCCAATAGCTTCTGCTCAATCTACTGTAGAACAAGACAAAACAGCATTAAAATGTTGTATAGACTCTTATACTTTTCAATACTATCCAAAAGCAACCTGTCTCTCAAAAGCCTGAAGAGAACCATGCTAGAACAGCTTGTTAGTACAAAATTTAAAGTTCTTTACTAATATTTTTAATATCTTTAGTTCTTCTGAAGCACCACTTCACCATTCTTTTTTCAAATACCATCACCTCCACCTCCCAAATGATAAAATTAATCAAATCCTTACTGATGGCCTCAAGCAGAGCCTATTTTCTTAATAAATACATACTGAAGTTAACCTTTACATAATACAAATAAAACTAGTCTAAGTAACACTGCTGTCTTTTTTATCTTCAAAACACCATAGGTCTATCCCTCCTGTCACTGACATTCCTGTTGCCCATGTTAATATTATGTCAAAGCAAAGAGAATCTCTTTCAGAAAGATTCTGATGAAGGTGTTCTAAGGGGGCACTACAAAAGTCAAGAATAAGTTGTTTCTACAGTTTTTAAGAATGTTTCAGATCAGTACACATTTATTAGTGATCAGATTTCAGGATATTATTTGTATTTTTACATTAAAGTTTGTCAAGGCTTTTGTCTTGCTTGATAAATACTTACTGCCTATAAACCAGGTGTCTGTAAGAGCTGTATTTATTTACATTCTCTGATCCCACCTTCAAGCCTGCTTAAGTACAGGAGTCTTCAAAATACGTCATGGGGTTTTTTTGGGGTTGTTTGGGTTTTTTTTGGTCCTCTTGAAAAAAGTAGTTGTATGAACCTCCCTCCCAGTCTTTGTAATTCTAGACAAAACAAGCCAAGTAGAAAGAGTCACAAAGAGAAAAGGAACTATTCCTCCAAGGAAACGCTCTAATGAAGTAGAAAAAGGCATAAAAATCTCTGGATGCCTTGTGTGGAACATGGGAAGTCACATGAAGAAAAAAATACAAGGAACATGAAAGCTTAGTAAGATATTCTGTGTCCTGTCAGAAAATGGCTGCTACATAAAAACAAAAGTTATTGCCCTAAGGGAAATTTGCATTTTCTTTGCTGATTTTTGGTTTCCACCACGCTTTCCTGCTAGAGTGACACCTTCCAGCAAGGCAGAATGTCAACAGGCCTCAGTGTCTGGAGAACAAGCATACAACAACAAAAAATTGTATCCAGGCTGCAGATGGAGCTTGTACATTGGTTAGAATTAATTGGCAGAACCTATCTGTCCATATATTGTAAACTTCTACTTAGTCTACTTAGCTAATAAACCCTTATCACCAATTAAAAACATCTATTCTATTTTAACTACTGTCAGACTCTTGAGGTGCTCACTTCAGATCAAGAAAGATACTAAGAATCACAGATATCACACTCACGGTAAATCAAGACTGCTTATGCTTTAGACAACAGGCCACTCAAAATATTCCAAACTGAACTTAATATCAGAGCAGGTAGGTGGGGGTCATGAACAACAGATATACTCCTGAGGATATATACCAAAGACCGTGCAAACAAGTACGACCACAGCAGAAGTTCATACCAATAGTGGTTTGTGTAACAGCCTATCGAAATCAACGGAACAACCAATCTAGCCTGAATGTCAGATACCAAGAAATTGCTCAAAAGTTAAACGGTATCATGTCAGGTACAACTGCAAGTTTAAGAAGAAATTATATAGAAAGCATGCCTTGTACTTCTTCCTGAGCCAGGTTAACTTAAAAAGCTTACCAAAACAGCACGCTGACCACAATGCTCATTCCAAGTGCCCAGGCAAGTAACCCTACCCAGCAAGTCTGAAAACACAGTAACCAGCAGCAGCGAGGTAAGCAGCCTCTCCCACCAGTACTGACAACTCTAGAAAAGGTCATTAGTTCACAGCTCCAAATCACCCTAACTTTCCCGTAACATTTCCGTGCAAACCACTGCAGCAACGCAAGACATTCTTCTTTCCAGTTAAGCAACTTGAAGGTCTCCTTTTCTCCCATCCACTGAAGCGTACCACATTCTTTCTGAGCAGCACAGAGATAGTTTACATTCTCTATTTGAGGATGACACAGAGTATTTGGCATGTTTTTTCTGAACTGCCTTTTTTTCTCCAATCTTTTTCAAGAAAAAAAGCTCTGCCAAGTTTTCTAGGTGCTGGATCAACAGGTAATAGAGATGAAATTTCCAGTTGAGGTAAGAAGCTGAAGGAGAGAAAGTTATCAGAGGGGGTTTAATTGGAAGTAATTTTCATTATATCACATTGCTGGCACATTTGATGATACTGCTACTTGTAGGGAACAAAGTGATTTTCCCCCTCCCTCTGCTCCCCCTCAAAAAGTAAGCTCTTTATCACAGTGTATTTGATACTGAATAGATACAGCTAGGAGAACAGAGCATGAAATTTAGTTAGGAAAAGCAAAGGATAAGTTTCTTCTGACAGCATTGGGCGGATATGTGCTGCACCTCTGAGCTGTTTATAGTTGGTACATGTTTACTTTAGTAGAAAACAGATGCGTATTTATTTTAAATTATTTGTAAGCACTTGCTGTGCAACAGTGCTATCTCTCCTGCTAGATATCACTGGTAATTAATTTTAGCAGATTTTTCAAGTTAGTCAATGAAATTAGAATTAATTCATAGCAATGGTTTATGGTTTTGCAAGTCTCTTTATTGTTTCTGTGGTTGTTAGCCAATTCTGTAAATGCCATAAGAAAACTTCCTGCAACCTATAAGTATTAGATCTGCTAATATTCTTATTTCAGTGAAAGTAGGCAAAATTAACAATTCAATCAGCAAACCAGGTTTCACTCCATCACTTTGCTATTTGGCTCAGACTGTGAAACTTATGGGAACAGATTTATCTGTGGAAATTAACAGGTATCCTTTGTTACATGTTCCTTTATGTAGTTATGCTATTTACAATAAGCAACTCTTCAAATTCCATCTGAAGAAGCAAGGGCAAAAGGCAATAGGCACAAGCCGTAGTATGAAAAATTCTGATCATATCAGGAAAAATTCTTCACAAAGAGAACAATTAAAAACTGCAACAGGTAGCCCAGAGAGGCTGTAGAATTTCCCATCCTCAGAGATTTTCAGAGTTAAACTGGAATAGGTTCCGAGCAACCTGTTTTAGTTTTAGCTTTGAGGAGGCAGTTGGTCTAGAGACTTCCACTATCCTATGATTCCATAACATAACAGCTGGTTCTGCTTGACAACCACAGACTCTGGAAAGCCACTGTATCGTAAGAATGGCAGTCATAATTAGACTAAAATGGTTGCCATAGTAAGAGTTCAACAGATGACGAAATCTGGATAGTGAAGAAAACTGACAAAAGTAAAGTATGACATAAAAGATCTACTTAGAAAGGACTATCCAGAGAAACAATAATTCAAAAATGCAAGGAGAAAGCTTGAACAACAGCAGAAAGCCCAAAACGCTTAGGATGCAGAAGAGCAAGAACCAACAAAGCTGTAAAAACAGCAAACTAGAAATTAATATAAAGAACTGAAAAGTTTGAGTTTGACACAAGGAGAAAAGGAAAATCAGCAAAGGAACAAAAAGCAATGATACAATGAAAACAGCAGGTGAGATAGCTGCATTGGCATCAGGGCAACAGCAAGGAGGTTAAAGCTTTTGTCCCATAGTGCAAGATTAGGAGGGTCTTTGGAAGTGCTTTGGCATGGTCACAAGAGAGACACAGAAAAGCTACTATCAGTCAAGTTTTTCCTGAATAGCACTGGTGCAACCAAACTAACTGTATCTGAAAGAAAAATAAGTCAGTCAATGAAAAGAATATGCTTAAAACTATTTGACTATAATGATCAAAGTATGATAGAAACAAGAGAATGGCAGTTTTGAAAAGAAAAAAAATAATCCATATTTGATCTAGCTCAGGCTTCCTTTGTGTCAGCACTTTAAATAACACAGCAAAGGTGCTGACAATAGTTCTGTTAACATTACTGTGAAAGCTACTAAAACTAAATGAGGTTTTAAAGACTGCTTATATTTAACTGATGGCCTGAATTGCAAACCTAAAAACAAGACTCTACCCACCATATCCCAATTTTCAGTGTATTTGGCCTATGTAGAAACAAAGCAAACTAAATGGAAAATCAAAGTCATTCTTGATGTGAGAGAAGGAAAAACCCACCAGCGATTCCCAATCTTGGCAAGTTTCTAATTCAAAATTCTTCTCAGAATATTCCCCATTTACTATCAAGGCAATTAAACCGCAGCTATTAAGACCTCAAGCACTTAATCTTCTTCATAAATACTGAAGTTCCTTTAGTATGTTACAGTGTAATCTATATTGCCACAATTGTTACAAAAGCAGGAAGTTGCTGAAAATATCATTCAAGACAAAATTACTGTTAAAGTGTTTACAGAACAGTCAGCATAAGAATTATTTATTCTCATAATCAGAGAGAAAAGAGTCATAATAAATACAATACCTAGCAGAGCAAAAATACTGAATTGTGTTAACAGTTGTGTGCAATTAACTCTTGCAGCCTTCTCTACAGAACTTGTTTCTTTTCCACTTAGCTTTACTTGTACTCACTGTAGTAGAAATTATGGCTCCCACTACTCCAGATATAGTCCAGAGAGCCTGAGAACAGTCTCACAAGTCTACATCTCAGCTCAAAGCATGAGAAACAACTGGTACAAGAAGCAGAATATAGAGAATCCTCAGCATAACAGTTCTGTATATGCATGACAGCCAGAGTATCCACCCCTGTGAATGAATCCCAGCAATGGCACCCATTTCCATGGCTTCTAACCATGACCTTTCCCACCATGTCCATTCGTAATACATTCTCCTCATCACAGTCAGCAATGTTGGACTGTACTCGCAATAAAAGCCTTTTCCTAACCATAGATGGTTTACTACCCCTTAAAGAAAGAACAGTGCCATGGCCATCATTAAACAGCCACTTGCAAATTTCACTATGAAGAAACTGGCACTTTAGGTGCTATTAAGCAGCAACTTATAAATTTTGCTTTTCCTTAGGAAACAAAAAGCACAGAGAAGCACTATTTAGCAGGAACATGTAAATTTAATCCTCTGGTGCGAGAAAATCATCTCTGATTGCACTACATGGTTCATACAACGTGTCAAGTACCTCTTTTATTATACCTAAAGGTATGCTGGAGTTGCTTTTCTTATACAGAGAAAAATTTACAAATTGTTGCTTAATGTTACCTTTTGGTATTTCCTTGTAAAGGGCTGAGAAATTTACACAGTGTTTCTGAACACCAACACTTTCACTCTGTAATGGAAGGCAAAACAGCTTAAAGTTTACCCATTGGTCTCATGGTATAGTGCATGATTTTGTCCAATTCTGTAAGGTCATTATTTTCCCTTCTAGAATATTTCAGTATGTTTTTCTTTCTTCTGAACATTTAATCTGACATTCTATGCTTTCTGTTGATATAATAAAGAGCTTAAATACTAGAAACACTGGTATTTCCATTCAGTGTAATTAATCAAAATTTAGACATGGGACATATAAAAATTTTTAAAATGCTAAATAAGACATTGTAGTATCTCAATAAAATGCAGGCAGTTAAAAAGTCATAAAATAAAAAGCATAACACTACACTACCTTTCAATGCCAAAGAAAAGAGATCAGAGTAATAGCGAAACCTCAGTGACCGAAGAACTTTTAAACAAGAAAAAAGGCACACTTTTAGCTGCTTTTCCTCTTTGAAGAAATTCCTAAGCAATACATGCTTATTATCTCTGAGTAGTCTATACGTTAAGAAAACCCCACCTAGCAGTCACACGAATGGTATACTAGAGCCACCAAAACATTTTCTTTTCAACCACCAGCAGATTATAATTGACAGTGTAAGAGATTAAAGGCCATTTTATTACTTCTCAGTGCCACTCTGTCTTTACAATGCTGCAATTATGACTGGTCAAGTAGATCTTTAATTTGCACACCTCTTCCAAATACCAATTATCTGTGTTCTGCAGACATCTGCAAATACATACATCAAAGCTGCCAACTTGCACAGAATGTTAACCAGGGTCCATTGTTCTTATATTCTTTTTAGAGTTGAAACCAAATTCTTTAGGTCTATAAACAAGTCCACTTAGTCATTTTCTTACAAGTTATTCACGTAGAAACTATAATGTTCTGTTCTCCCTGGAAGCTTACAATACATCACATAGATAATAGCATTTGAAAAGATTAAGCATGAAATACAGCAAACATCGACAAAATTCAAAGTATACCTGAGTCATCACTGGAGAAATTCCATTATTTCTTAAAGAGTAGGTATGAATACATGGGGGGAAGGGGGTAAACACTAAAAAAACCACACAGAACAAAACCAAAAAAACAATGCAAGTTTCAAAGAATAGATTCATGTAAGCGCCATGCAAGTATATAGCCCTCTCCACTGGGCACTGGCACTTACAAGGTACTTTTTCTTAAAAATAAATAAATAAATAGAATCATTCCATAAAAATACTTTCTTGAAGTGGAAAAATTTTACATTCAGAAATACTCGTAAATAGTAGTACTTAGAATAAACATAGACTAAGATAAATGGAAGAACATCTCTATTAGCTGACAGGAGAACTGAATATGAAGCAACGCTTATGAGCATCAAACCAGGTGTTTAAGCCTTTGAATTATACAAACTGACCTCAGACACAAACAGTACGCTGTAAAGTATTTAAAACAAGCTACCATAGAATTAGCCTCATACACACCCAACAGAGCATAAATCTCCACTTAAGTCTTCTAAGACATGCAAAACACTTAGGTAAATGAAACCTTGAGAGAAGACTTTCCCCAGCTGGTGAGACAGAGTACAATATTCCGCACCAGCTTGTCCTCTCCTGAAGCTAGAAAGTCTTTCCTAAAAGTTAGGATATTTGAGAACTAGAAGAAACTTTTTTAGATGTTGAAAGACTACCCAAGCAGCTTGGGAATTTCATCACTGAAGGTTTCTGAGAATAAGTTCAATAACAGAGGCAATGGCCACAAATTCTGTCTTAGAAGATTTCAGCTGGGCACTAAGCATGGCAGTACATCAACATCCTTAGAAATTCAACTAAACAAACCCATGGTTAATTTGATCTATTGTTAGCAGTAATCATGACTTAAGCAAATGTTTGGAACAGACGACATATGGAAGTCCCTTCCAAGCAACAGGCTGCCCAGCCAGGCTGTGGAATCTCCCAGTCCTGGAGATTTTTAACATTCAGTGGACAAGGCTCTAAGGAATCTGATTTAAAGTCAAAATCAGCTCTACTTTGAGTAGAAGTTGGACTAAGATCCAAGCATAACATGAAGCTCATTATTTAGAGTCTTCGATATGCCGCTGAACGTGGTTTGTCCCTGGCTATGCTTACAGATATGCCAATTCAATACTTGTTAGCTACACAAGGTCTACAATGCCTAAGTTTGAGAGATGAGATCTAGTATACAGTGTGAACCTTCTGCCCAAAGTTACACAGCTCCTCAGTGTCAGAGCTCAGAAAGAGTTTGCAAAGTCCTAAAACCTTTTTATCATGCAGTACATCAATATAAAAGTAGTAAATATAATATTTAATTATTAATTTGCTATTTCATTAGTTAATAAACAATGTCGAAAAAGATCACAACAACTTTTAAAATTGCAATGATCACTTTGTAAACTCAGGTAGAAATAGGAAAAATAAAAATTCGTATTATTTATATCAAGGGAGGCCCAGATCTTCAGCAGTTTGAAACTTATTTACTTCAGAAGTCATTCTTTAAGCAAGCACGGATTAGTAGCAATAAAACAATTACTTATACTTACAATAAACTCCACTACTTTGCCAATTATCTCAACAGAGTTGCATTGGTGCCAGCAATCTGAAGAGAAAATGGTCTCAGTGATCAACACCTCTGACAAAGTATCTCATCATGCCAGGATACAGAGTAATAATTGTAATTTAATAATGCTGTCTGCAGGCCCAGCCAGCAGCTGCAAGCATAGAGAATAAGCAAGAGATTCTCAATACAAGCAAAATGGCAATGCTGCAATAACTAATAAAATGTCCTTTCTTTTCTGTTTCTGGTACAGTAAGCAGGGTTAATACTGAAGCCTAGAGATGAGAAAGATCATTCAAAACAGTGAATTCATTCAACAATCTGGTTTTAAGACTCAAAAAGAGAGCAAGGCAATTAAAAATGCTAAGCACAAAAGATTCATCCTTTCTGCCTACCTGGCTTCTTGAGATAAATCAGTTTAACACTTGTGACTAAACACATACATGTCGCTTCACACACCAAGTAAACAAGAAATTGAATTAACTTCTTTTAGCACAGAAACAAAACTAAAACTACCCAGAAATCTTCAATACCCAAATAAACATTACTCAAACAACTGAGCTTAGAATTCACTTCATTCAAACCCTGAAAGATTGGAAAAAAATTGGTTTGAGGGAAAATTTGTGCCCTACTTTTCGCTTTTTCTATTCCCTGTGCTGCAACTGCAGTGTACAATCTTTTTCTTTTTAACCAATATTGTGATCTTTTAAAATATGAAAAAAGGGTGAGGGTTCATTAAAATGAATCTCATTGTCTTCACTGCAGAACACCAACATCACACTAAATCACCAAAATCTGCAGTTTCTGAACTTTCTGTATCTAATGACAAACATCAAACCTGTTCAATTAAATGCAGCATAACAGGAGATAGTTCTCTAAATTGTTAGCGACTTTTCTGTATATGCAATTGTTTTATATGAGCCACTGTATTTTGAAGAAATCACCCCTTTCCCAATCATGTTAACCATTATTCTGACATCCATTTGACTGGCAAGGATTCAGCCCTCATTCTAAATAATTCCATTTTGTTATTATAAATAATTCTAAATAATTCCATGTGTTAATAATTTAAATAGTTTTTGCCGTGTCCTATCTGAGCATGTCCAGGATAACTTCAGTTGTTTTTCCCATTTATACCTGATTTAGACAAAAAATTGTGACATAATACAATGCCACTTTTGAAACTAGTAACAAAATGTCATTGGAAATGGTTCATTAAAATTTCAAAATATGCACTGCATCCTCCCGTTCAGTCAGTATGTACATTATTCAAGACACCCTTAAAGACAGTAAATCCAATTTAAACCACAACTGTTAATAAAATTCAAGTGTTGAAGTTCTTAATATGGTACCTGACTATATCCACAAAATACAGACGGTAAGGTATGACTTATTTGATTGTCAAACAGACTAATTCAACTAATTCATTAGATTAATTTTGGTAGAGCAACATGCCTTTTTTCCAAATATTATGTTAACTCATTTAGTGGAAAATATTGTAGGCAAACATTTCGTGAATCCTGTTCAGTTGTCATTTTGAGAGACAGAGACACTCACGTAGGCTAGTGGGCACATGAGCACATAATACATGAACCCAGACTTAATATCCAAAGTTCTTCCTCAAAACTTCCTCAAAACATTCCATGATGGTAAAGAACCAAACTAGATAGTATAAGACGAAAAAGGGGGAAAATATCCCTCTGCTCTATTATTTACATTTTTGTATAACAGAGTCTTCCTATCCCAGCTTCTTATCATCACTTATATATGGACTTCTTTTGAGATTAAGTCCTGACAGCTTTACACAGAAGGGGCAAAGGAAACTCCAGTATACATAAGTAGATGGCTCAAGCAAAACAAACAAGTACTGTTAAAAAGATTTATCAAGTTGAAGAAAAGTTAATAACATTTTTGAAATAGAAGTTATTGAATACATTTATTAGCATTGGGTATATACTAAAGACATTTTCTAACATTAGAGTTGGTCAATGCCATCAGTAGAGAAGATGATCAGAAAATAGACAGAAAAATCAAATAATTTTGAGGTCTGGAAAAAGCAAATAGGCTAAAAATATATAGTAAGACATGTGAAGTTGTACATTTGGGAGTCTGTAACAAAATAACTTAAGAGCTTATCAACAGCAAACAGCAGAAGAGGTGTAAGACCAGGATTTATTACAGGACAATGCTGAGCTATTATGGTACACTCAAGAGAAAGTATTTTCAAACCTTAGAATACATGAAAATCCCTAACCCAACAGTAAATATTATACTAGGCCCACTGATGACATGATATCAGGACTTTCCCATCCAGTCCTGGACACGTAAATGGAAGAAGAGTGAACAAGTTCAGAGAAAGGTTGTTAAGATGATTAGATGAACAGAGGATCTCACAGCCTCCAGCTTCAAAGTACAATATAGAAGCAACTAGTTCACACACAAATGGTTTGTCAAAAGTATACTCATATTTGCAGAGATAAACTCCAAGTCGTGCAACATCTAGTACAGGTTATCCTTCTCAATTTAAGGTGATCTTAAATTAACTAACATACATTGCTGGAGTATATTTTCTGCCTGTTTTGTCTTTCCTCCTACTCCCAAATCCCACCCTCCCCAGAGGGAACTGTGGGGAATGGCAAACAGAGCTCCTAGCTAGAAAACTGATAGAAGTGGGATAGCCTAACTCATAACCCAGAACTAACATGTTATCATGAAAATTTCCAGACATATTATTTCCTCTATTAAAATCAATCTGCATTATATTCCGTTAACCTTGGTTTTACTAATGCAAAATACTTAGGTAGTTAAGAGCACCACTGATGGTGGTGATAATCATTTTGCACAAAATTAATCTCAAGGGGTCTCAGAGTACTGCAGATTCACCAGAGTGAACACTGTCCAATTATACCTAGTAGTCTTAATTTAAGCACTTAGACATACAGACAAATTTTACTTGTGACAGGTATGGCTGAATGGCAGAGCCCAGGGCATTGTGATCAGTGGCACAGAATCTGGTTGGAAACCTGTGTCTAGTGGTGCTCCCCAGGGGTCAGTTCTGCGTCTGGTCTTGTTCAACTGATTCATCAACGACCTGGATGAAGGGACAGAGTCTACCCTCAGCAAGTTCGCTGATGATACAAAACTGGGAGGGGTGGCTGACACATCAGAAGGCTGTGCTGCCATTCAGCGATACCTGCAGAGGCTGAAGAGTTGGGCAGAGAGGAACCTAATCAAGTTCAACAAGGGCCAGTGTAGGGTCCTTCACCTGGGGGGGAATAACCCCATGCACCAGTACAGGCTGGGGGTTGACCTGCTGGAATACAGCCCGGCAGAGAAGGACCTGGGAGTCCTGGGGGACAAGAAGTTGCCCATGAGCCAGCAATGTGCCCTCGTGGCCAGGAAGGCCAGTGGCATCTTGGGGTGCATTAGGAAGAGTGTGGTCAGCAGGTCGAGGGAGGTTATCCTCTCCCTCTGCTCTGCCCTG
>NW_009623382.1:0-649 GCF_000690535.1 Cariama cristata
CATTAAAAGAAACAGCAAATACTGGTCCAATCTTACTAATTAATTAGTAAATTATCCATCCCATTTATCTAGTAAGAAGAATACATTACCCAAAGACATGTGTGCAAAGAACTCTCTAATTTAGGGACTGTTCAGATAACTTGTGCAGTGGCTGGTCTCTAAACTAGAGATCACGAGGCACAGCTGTACACCATCATTCCTGGCCTAAGACCCTAAATCAGAAAAAGTATTCAACAGAAGACAGCAACAGCTGGAGGTCCCATTTAACCCTGTTATGCACAGAGGATTAAGCAGTGAACTTTTGTCCCTGTGTGTATCTTCTGCCATCACAGCTTCATTTATGCAGGGGAAAAATCTAGTTACTCAGGAAAAAAGGTCATGAAGCGTAGAAAATATAGGTTGCAGATGGTTGTGTACACCAATATTTTTATTGACACAATAAACACAAAATGAGGCAATTGCAGAGATCATGCCAGAGTGGCAGATCTAACCTTTTTAAAGGGAAGGTTAACATGCTCCTGTCAAATAAAAGCCAGTTGTTCTGTATAATAGGATGTTATGTGTACCTAACCTGCACAACAACTCCTGTCAAATAAAAGCCAGTTGTTCTGTATAATAGGATGTTATGTGTACCTAACCTGCACAACAA
>NW_009623383.1:0-285 GCF_000690535.1 Cariama cristata
CCCGCGTGGCGTAGATTGTTTTATTCCCTTAATACTGCACGGGGCAGGGATGGGGAGGGGGGGGCTGTAAAAAAAACAATAAATAAAGAGGATTTTAAAAAGTAATGTCTTCATTGTATTCTTGAAGTCATAATGACAACGTGTGACGAACCCGCGGGAGGTGCGTGGGCGCGGAGGGCGGGGGGCAGACCCAGACCCGGGACCCGGACCCGGACCCCACCCGTCGCCCCCTCGTGAAACCCCAGAAATGGGGAGAAACCCCACGGGAGGGGGGGATGGGGGCAG
>NW_009623383.1:373-574 GCF_000690535.1 Cariama cristata
CTCCTTAAATTGCCCTGACCCCCCACCCCCCCAGCGGAAAACTCCTGCCTCCAGTGAAGGCTTTACAATTTTCGCTTTATACGAAATAAAATCCGATTTATTTGCTTTTTTCGTTTACTTTAGGAAGCTTCCCGTATTTTTCCGGCTTTATTCTTCTCCTCTTTTTCTTTTTTTCTTTTTTTCTTTCCTGCCTGGTGCTAG
>NW_009623384.1:0-233 GCF_000690535.1 Cariama cristata
GACAGCCAGTCCGAGGGTACGGAGGTTTGTTCTCCTTCTGAGCTGGCAACGCTCAGCATCCTCTTGTGCAAGCTGACGACGCAGGCAGAAACCAAAAAAAAAAAGTTTCCAGAACATATTTCGAAGCACCTTATTTTCAAGTAGCAGCAGAGCTGAGATTCAGAAAACATGCTGCAAACCTTGCCACCCCGGTACATGTCTCCTGAGTATTCAGGTCAGAGGGACTGCTGTTA
>NW_009623384.1:264-3224 GCF_000690535.1 Cariama cristata
AAAAAAAAAAAAATTTCTTTTAGGTATATGATAAGGGAGAATTTAATTCTGCTCCAAGGTTGAGAGAAGCAAGCCATTTGTCACGCAGCATTTGATGACAGCACTTGTCCGCAACCCAGACAAGCTTCTGCCTCCCTTACAGCAGAGCGAGAGCAGCAAATAAAGGAATTCAAACTCCAAACTGTTGGCACCAAGACAGATATTCTTACAGCTTCGGAGAAGGAAGAAATTTGAACTATAGTTTGAAGTTATTTTAGAAAAATTCTCTACAAGGGTTTAGTACTCCACCAAAATGCAAATCACCATCATGGTTTCCTAAGCAAATGAGCTGTTGTAACATTTTTTCCAGTCCAGCCGCATCTTGCTCCGAAGATCTAATAGCAGCCCTACTGAGCAGCAGCTAATTAAAGCCTTTCCTCCTGCCAAAACCCCAGATTCAGAGTCTCTAAATGACCCAGTAAGTGAGACTTTTTCCACCTCAGAAGCCCCGGGAGACTCCAGGTCAGAAGCTATGATCTTACCACCGCCGCGGCCGTACATCTGCCGTGCCCTACCCACCGAGAACCGGGACCGATACCCGGCTCCTCTCCCTCCTGCTCCTCGCCACGGGGCACGAGAGCACGGGTTCAGGGATCCGCTACCTTTATCAGTGTGATGGTTCGGAGAGAGGCTGATTCGGAGATTGTTACATCTCCGTGTTTGACTTGGCGAGGACCGTTAACGCTTGCCTTGTAAGCAAAATGACAGTGCTTGTCAAGATTGTTAATATTGTGCCTACCCCACGAGGCTCTCCTTCCCCTTCCCCAGCCCTCCAGACCCACGGGCATCCCCCAGCCCACCCAGCCGCGGTGGCACAGAGCGGCTCCAGGCACCTGGAGAGACCCAGGGGACAAGGGGCAGCCCCAGGAGACTCCGCGGTGAAGCTTGAACTTTGCGGTTCCAGCACGGAGTTCGGCTTCCAGCCAGCAGCTGCCGTGGTGCAGGGCACGGGCTCACCCCTCCGACCGGGAGGGGAT
Source organism: Cariama cristata (assembly GCF_000690535.1). Classification (NCBI taxonomy): domain Eukaryota; kingdom Metazoa; phylum Chordata; class Aves; order Cariamiformes; family Cariamidae; genus Cariama; species Cariama cristata. The sequence continues at coordinate 1,281 of NW_009623384.1, forward strand.
GGCATCAAGGAGGGGACACGATGGCAGACAGCTTCTGGGACACAGAGGTGCCAGCCTCTGAAGAGGATGGCTTGCGGGACGAGGTGCCAGGCCACGAGCATGTAGATAGGGACGTCCGAGGCGGGGAAAACCCCCAGAAGCGAATTCTGAAATCAGCTTCTCAGCTGCCACGAAGGTCACTTTGTTTTACCCAGGAGAATAACGCGCTGCTGTTACAGACCTACAAGCCCCATTTCGAGAAAGCTCTGGCCCTGAGGCACCTCTCCATCAAAGACGAACGGGTAAGACAAATTTGGAAGTTAATGGACTGAGCTATTGGAGACGGTCCTTAGACGCATGACCACACAAATGTGAATCAGTTCAGTCTTACAGCCGTTCCTGGGGCACGGAGCAGCAGAATCTCCCCAGACGGGCTGGGGGGACGACAGACAGACGGCAGCAGAGGTGCCCCGCTCAGCCCTTCTCGCCCCTTGCACGCAGGGATGTCCCCCCTCGGCAGCTCCACCACCCTCAGAAACTCTCCCCACGGGCAAGTCCAGCTGTTGCATGAAAGGCCACTTCGCCCTGATCAGACCCCCCCAAAAAGCAAGTTATTCCATCAGACTCTTCAAAAACCAAGTGAACACGGAGATGTTGATAACCCCTCCCACGAAGGCGGTTTTCCCAAAGAAGCCCACACAAAGGCCCAAGCAGGGAATGGAAAACAAAGCCTATTACAAAGCTAATCTCCATCATGACGATACGGCAAAGGCTGCTCCACGGCAAAAATGGTGTCAAGCTGTGGAGAGTCTATAAATAACCGTTTGGGGGATTATTTCAAGCTACGCATAAATCTTCCACCAGTACGGGAAAGGTGACGATGCACTGAGCTATCCCGCGCGATCGCGACTGCTGGGGACGGATGGGCTCCAGCAGCGGGACCGAGGCTGGAAGCACCGAGCACCGCAGAGACCACGCTGGCACCGCCGAAAGCTCGCCGGCACGACTCGGCTGTACCTTCGGCGGCTCGGGGGTAAGACGCATCTGTCTCGAAGACTGGCTGCACCATTTTTAATCGCTTAGGCAATCTTTCTCCTCTTGGCTACTCTAAGTTAACAGCAAGTTATGGAATATTTCCAAATATTTTTCCTAAGCCAAGCTAAAGTTGAAGTATTTAGTGTAATGAATGCAAAGAACGAAAAAACCTAAAACCAAATTACTCAGCCTCGTGGGGCAGGCACAATATTAACAATCTTGACAAGCACTACCATTTTGCTTACAAGGCAAGTGTTAACGGTCCCCGCCAAGTAAAACACGGAGACGTAACGATCTCTGAATCAGCCTCCCTCCAAACCGTTGCACTGATAAAGGCAACAGATCTGGAGGCACGGTAAATAATGACTTTGCACTGCGTCAGGAGCTAATCCACTCAGTGATGCAAATTAAATTCGTGGGCCACTTCCCCCTCACTCCAGCTTCTTGCTGATATTATAAAACAACCTTCGTACCGACTCCTGACTTCATAGCTATGTCATGGAGCAACGTTGCATGAAGCCATTCAGGAGAGCCAAGACAACTTCCACTCCTCTTCACAACCTCACTTTCTCCTTCTTCTGCTATAATTGGAAATCATGAAAATGCATTTGCTCATGCGCTAAGAGTGTCAACTATTAAACGCGCTGGCTGTTCAGACCACCAGAATAAAGGTATTTAACTGTTCTCTCCAAAGGTGAAGCTATTACTGTTGCATCATTTCACATGGCAACGGAAGATGGAGAAGAATCTACCAGGACCATCAGCTGAAACACACCAGCGTCACAGCACGAGGAAGAAGAGGAGTGGCTGAAGGCTGAGATTCAGGCATTGGAATCTTTTTTTAGCTTCCCTGCTGCTGACTAAATACCAAATGTAGGAAGACCAGAGCAGAACTACAGGAGACTGAAGTTTTAAACCCTGAGCCCCAAC
>NW_009623385.1:0-54293 GCF_000690535.1 Cariama cristata
GAACGGGGTGCGTGCAGCTTGTTGTTCTCACTGTCTGTAGAATTACATATTGGGGGGGAGGGACCATTGCAATTGGTGAGGCCCCCCGGGGACGTGCTCCTCTGTCCCGGGCCGTCCTCACGAGCCGTGCCCCCCTCTGTCGTCTTCTGCTAAAGCGAGAGGTTCTCCTTTCTGTGGGTTGTGAGGTGCCTGGAATGACACACAGGCATCCCTTCGCCTATGTGTTTGTGCTCTTTTGTTGTCTTATCTTGTATACAAATACAGCTGAACGACTTTTCTGCTTTTGCAATATGTTGCAATCTGCCAGTTGGCTGAATGTGTCATATTACCTGAGGCCTTCTTGCTTTTAAGGTTGTTTCTGGGTATATCAAAGGAGGATGAGCTCGTAAGACGCAGAGAAACAATATAATCAGGTTTAGGCTAAGGTAGGGATTAGTACATTAAAAACATAGTTGTATGTAACTATGGATCTAATAAATTTTTTTGTATTCATGACATCTCCATGTCACTTGGCTTCCTGAGCAGTGTGCCCCGGATTTGAGAGTCATTGCATTTGCTTGAAAGTGGAGGATATGCGTTGTTTTTGGTTTTGTTTGGCTTATGCTCCCAGTTTCAGTAGATGCTTTTTGGATAGCCTGACCTCAGATAGTTATGACATAATTATTTCCGTGACAAGTGAACAAACCATAGAAGTATGACTTAATTACAGTATCCCGCAGAAGATGCTATATCAGGAGTGAGAGGTCTCCTTTAAAAAACTCACTGCAAAACTGATGTTTGTAAATAATTTTTCTACTTTAGTTAAAATACCTTCATAAAAATAATTTGGGGATGAATTTACCATTTCCCAGAACATATGTATTGGGATATGTTTCCAGAAGATATGTACAGAGGGATCAGAAAGTTCCTTCTGTGTTCTGTTCTTACGCAGAAGACAGCTGGGACTTTTCTGTCATACCTCAACTAGCAGAGGAAAAGAAACTGCCGGATGCCATGGGGCACCTGCGTAGTGCGGGGCATTTACCTGGTTCTGCCTCTGAAGGGAGTTGCTGCTATGGGGAGAAAGAGAAGGGGGAGCAGGATTTCCCTCTGTCCTACTTGAAAGCAGGATATTCCTGGGGAACTTCTCTTAAATGTCTTGTGGATCTGCTTGTCAGAATAATGATTTTGGATTGTGTATTCATATTCATACTGTAAAGCAGTTCAAAATTTTGTCCAGCTGAGAGTATATCCTGTTTTCTAGTTGTAATACTTGCTTTTGAAATTTTACAAAGCATTTCTACTAAATCAACTTTATTTTTGTCCCTGTCTTAATGAAATAATATAATACCAGTACTGATTTATACTGAGAACTCACAGAAGGAGGGATCCTATGATTTGCTTAGTAGATTAATTTGCAGAATGGAAGCAATCTAGGGGAAGTCAACATTTCTGATGCTTTTGGCACATTAAGACTATATTGTATATTGTTTGATAAATAGTTTCATTGCACATAAATGCTAGATCAGTAACTCTTTTAACTTAGAAGTGCTGAAAACTTATTACTTAAATTTAGTAACAGTGCATATGAATCTGATTTTTAGTTTTTTTTTAACCAGAGATGCATGCATACATGCCTACATACATATGTACTCATCCGTGGTTCATAATTTTGGTTCTAATGTTTTAGCAAATCTTTGGAAAAAACCCAATTTATTAGATGTTCTTGGATTTTATTTAAGTTGATGTATGAAATACTATTGCAAGCAGGAAGTAATCAGATTTTAGTTTTTGGTGTCAGCAAAGCTTGACTTGGGAGTCTGAAATCAGTTTTGTGTTAGAAACTGTTGTGACAGTCTATGTGCCAACTATATGGATGTATTCTTGACAACTTTTCCAAAGCAGTGTTTTTCCATGTATTTCTTTCAGTAGTGAAAAGTGCTGGATCCTGATAAAGCAGACATAAGGATAGTGGTAGGAGATCCTTTTGCTTTAGTGGTAGTTTATGAACTAGTTTGTGACTGGTATGAAGTAGTTTAAAGGCCGTCCCTTCCTCAAGGGTTAGAGTTTGAGTGAAGGGATCACTATTGCTTAAATGCAAGATCCAGATAAACTTCTGTGCCACAAATACCTATTTTTATTTAGCGTAGGCGCCAAGTATAAAAGGAGGTTTAAGGATAGGATGGATAAATTGAGTTTAAATGCATAGCTGCCATTTAAGCCAGTTTCATGATCGGTTTAGGCCTCTGGAAGCTAGTTTAGCCTCTGAAAGACTTTAAACCTATGCAGTGCTGTACTGTGTTTTTCCAGCCTCCTCACTTGTATTGGTACAAATGTGTTTGTTTGTTTTTAAAGTTAGAGCTACCTTGGATCAGTTTCCTGATCTGGTTACAGCATGTATCTTACAGCATACGGCGACATTTGAGGCAGGTGGTACTCTTCTTCTGGCTTCAGGGCTTGCCTAAGTTGATTGTGAAATGTTTAAAGGACTACTGCAGTAAAACCTAGGATCAGAACCAAAACGTACTAAAGCATTAGGAATCTTTGTATGAAATAACAGAGGTAAGGGAAGCCATTGTAACTTAGTTACACAGCTGGTGTGACTGAGAGAGATGGCTTTCCCCAGTTTGGAACAGGAGTCATCAGCAGTAGTATGTTCGGAAAGCGGTAGTTCTTGGCGATTGGTGACGTGCCTCTTTCTCACCTTCTCAGTGAGTCATACTGTGTTGTAGAAAAGACAGTGGGTGTCAATGCAAAGAGAGAAGAATCTGTAACAAGCACATCTTGTACGCATCTCCTATCCGGCATATTCTGCTCATTTCATAATTTAATTGTAAGATATTTGCACCTACATATGCTACTAAGTTTTGTATCAAGCAAAGCCTTTCCTGTTACTTCAGCTCAGTAGTACTTCTGTAATTTGGATATAATCCCGTTACACACACACATATATACACAGACCTGTTCATTTAATGATTACTTCTTAGAAGTTTTCGATCCTCCACATTGTAAATACAAAATCAGAGCTTCCTGCCGAGTTACATACCTTCACTAAGCCCACAGTGTGAGTTTTGCTGCCTCCCTGTTTTGTGTGTTAAATTTTGTGTGCACCGCGCTGGCTTCCTTCTAGATAGATTTTGGTGGTATTATCCTTACTAGCCTAAATTCTATAGCCTGTAGTAACAGGAAGATCTGAAACACTCTATAGCACTTACGTTTGTTACTAAGAATACCAGTGGGTTTATTGCTGGTGGAGGCTGAGGCGCTTTAGTGGCCAGTAATCTCTGATAGTTTTAGTTCTAAGGAGTTTGGAAAAACATCAAGGATTGGTAATAGTTTGTACTAAGCTATGTCTAGTTCATCATAAAACAAACATAAATGTATGATAACATTTTTTTAAACTATTGGTATAGAACGTGGGAGAAGCTTGAATGATTTGTAGAAGACACAAAAATGGGCCTAAGGTTGTAAACAGTCCAGAAAAGAGAGATGCCCCCCAGCACATGAGGGCTGTCTGTAGACATTACCTGTGCTGCAATCTGCTCAGAGTGTAGAAGACAACCTTTCCTTTTGTTCCTGTCTGTGGCTGTAACCTTTGTTTGCTGAATTTATTTTTATTTTTGTTGAGGAAGTTCAGCTAGGCTGGTGATCAGGCGGCGGGGGAGGGGACTGAGGTTAATCACCCCACTTACTGTTCGAAGGCTGGCTGGGGAGATTGGAGCTTAAGGGACATAAGGGACAATCATAATGGGATGGATAAAAGCAGGTCTCAGATGAAATACAGGTCTCTAGCTCAAAGGAGGGAGTGCTTTCTATAATGAGGGTGATAATTATATTTGTAGAACTTTTGCTGTTTATATTTAGGTGATAAGAATTATGTTTGTAGAACTTTTGCTGTTTATATTTAGGTGATAAGAATTATGTTTGTAGTACTTTTGCTGTTTATATTTAACCTAGTACTCCCTGGGGAGACAGAACTTATGAGACTGTTCTCTTTCAATCCCTTTAAGTGTTGTTCTAGACTCTTGTTACTTTTGGACATTTCAGCCAGTTGGGACCAAATTTTAGGACATATTGGAAGTAATATCAAAAGATCATTGAATTTCTGTGTGTTTTCTGGAAAAATCATGGCTCAGTCGATGAGGGGTCTTTGCTGAGGGGAAAGCAGGAGGAAGTTATGTTTCCTCTTGGGGAGTAGCCAGTCAGCATGTATGTTCCTTCAGCTACAGCACGTCTCTTCCGCTTGCGCAATGGGCTCTGATTGAGAGTGTGACAGAGGAGCACAAAATGAATGTATAGGAAACCAGGTATACTCAGTTCTGCTGCTAATGAAAGGATTAAAAAAGAAATGCTTTTCAAAAGAGCAACTCAGAATGCAAGAGCTCACAGTTTAACTTGGCTTTCATCTTTGAAAAGGCCTCGTTATGGCAAAGTCTGACCCCAAATGTATGCTTTTGAAGGAGTTAAATACAGTTGAACGACTGGAGAGGAAGGAGTGGAAGGGCAAATAGGTAGAAATACCTTCTTGAAAGTAAGGTTAGGTTTTTTTTTTTCTGTTTGGAAGTGTTACCCTGAGTTTTTGCAATTCAAATGAAGAATTTTCTAATGCTAGTCTGAAAGAAGGAGGAAACAAAAGAAACTGGCAGAAATGAAAGTGAAACAATCTCATTCCTTCATTGCGTGAGCCTAAAATGAATCCTACAGTGGTGAAATGAAAGCTGACTTTAAACATTTTTAATGTGATTGTTGCAGGTATGTATAGGCTTAATAATTTTGAGGTCAGATGATGTCTTGTCTGACCTCAAGCTGTTGTATTTCAGCCAGATTATTTTTCTACAAAGAACCAATAGTTGAGCTAGATTTGAGAGGAGTAACTGGCACTGTATATTCAGGAAGCAGGAGAAACCGAGTCCCCTGTAACACCAGGATATTGAAAAAATGAAATACGCTGAAATGATTTTCAACAGGTTAATCATACCCCACTTTGCAGACACAGGTGAAAAACGGTGTTTTTGTTGCCAGCCTGCCTGGAAGAAAATTCTTCTTTGATTCCAGGTCTGGCAATTTGGTATGAGCCTGAGCTTGTGAATAAGATGTGCCATCCAGGTTTCTAGAAAGATGCCACCTCAGCACTGATTCACTCCACTCTAGTGTTTTGTTTCCAACCATGTTATTCTTTTCAGAGGCACTCCTTTCCCTCCTCCCATTTCCCTCTCTCCCCTCTCTCATACCTAGATGCCTAACATCTGACACAGGAGGAAGGATCTTTTTGAGACTGTCTTGGGTTTAGTAGTGGTCTCCTTTTTTGTTTTTCATGTTACCATTGAGTATGTTGCAGCAGTTTAGATTATTTTTTGTTTGCTAAATCATTTCAGTATTAAAGAGCAAAAGAAAAAAGGCAAAAAAAAAATCCCAAAGTACAACAACATTATTATTGTGCTTGCGTTTCAGATTCTGAATTCCATTGTGGAACTCTGAACTTTTTTTTTGGGGGGGGATACAAAATATTCTTGTCTTAGGAAATTTCATGACCTATCTTTATTCATATTTCTCAGGAATAAAGAATCTATCTATGCTTTTTTTAACCTTAACTTATTCACATTTGATTATACTCTCTCTCTTAATATGTAACATCATCACAGTACTCAATTTATTACCTGGGTTATAGTTTTTACTAGCAGTTTCCTTAGTTGTTTTTTTCCCATCATGTTTGTACATTTGATTAAAGCTTATATATTCTCTTTGAATATGTAACTGTGTATTTTGTTGAATGAATGAGATCAAATCATTTGAGCCTACAGTAGAATTTTTGTGGGTTTTTTTAAGCCTTCTTGCAAATATGAATCTAACAATTTGACACATACAAAAAGCAGTGCAAAATGAAGCCCCACTTTTCCTTCAATGCTGGAGTTTCATGGTAGCTTTAAGCTGGAAGTGGTGCCAAGAGAAGTTGTCCCCACCCTACTAGTTGTTTGTTATTACCAGCTCCTGCTCCTCCTTCTCCCTTGTGCCAGCTTTATGTTAAGCTGGATTGATTTTCCGGTTTTGTTCACTGCAGACCTGCACAAGGGAGGGAGCAGCCCGAGGACTAGGAGTAAGTAGCCAGGGTTAGAGAAAGGGTGTTATTGCTCCTGTCCGAGTTGGTGCTGACCTGCGCTGCTTTTCAGTGAATGTGTAAGTGTGGCCTCGGTGTGCTCCAGTCCAGAGTTGAAGGGTGACGTGGATATCGGCAGTGAACAAGAAATGAAAGTGGAATTGATGTGTGTGTGTGGGGTTTTGTTGTTGTTTTGGGTCCCCCCCCTCCCCCAAAAAAAAAGGTAGAGCAACTAAAACATAAGGAGTAGTTTAGAATTTGAAAAATCCTAGTCTCCTTTCTCTTTTGGTTACATAAAAAAAATTTCACGGTAGAGTACAGTTTAAAGGCAGCGACATCCTGTAGGTAGCCATAACATCTCACCGGTCTATAGAACAGTGCGTTATACTGGTGGTCAGAGACTAGAATAATTTAGCCAACCTGCGGGGACCCTGGGCTCTTCTTGCCACACTGAGGCTTGAGGAGCGCTTGTACAGGTGGGCAGTAGTTCGTCCTGCTGAGCTAATAAGAATTGCTGTGGGAAAGGCTGACTACAACCCAAAGACAAATACTATTTAATCTTTTTGATTTTTGGTCTTTGACTTTTGGTCTAGAAGTAAGAGCCAGCTGTAATCAGTATTTAATAGAAAATAAGTTGTAATGTTAACTGAATGTATTTGTGAGATAAAAAACTATTGGAATGAATTGAGGAATATAGATCTTGTTCAGATTTTATTTTTTACTAAAGACTCTGATGCTAACATTAACTTCATGAAAATTCTTGCAAGTTTTGTTTGTTTGATTTTAATTTTGGAAAGATAATATGTATTTTCAATTATGTCAATGGAGGCTTAAGATAACCATTTTTAGTATGTGCTTTGTGTCCTAAAGTATTTTCTGATTTGTGTCTCTTTAAAGTGAGAGAGAGATGGTAACTATGTTATATAGCCTGAAAAAAAAAATACTGTCCTTTATACTGATAATATTCAGAAATCTTTTTTTTTTAGCCAGACATTTTAATCTGATCCTTCCTTCTGGTTCTCATTTTTTTAAGTATAAAAATACATTGTGATACTTCTAATAGTTGTAATTAATTGACTTTTCTGTTGTTCCTTTTCTTCACTAAATGATAAGCTACTTATTTTGATGGGTTCTCTAAAACCCAGAAACTTCCATGGATCATGCTTTTACCTACCAAATATGTAGCTGGACAAGAAAGAGAGAAACTCCAAACTCCATATCTTGCTGTAGTTTTATAAAATTTATTTTCTTCTATACTTCGTTCTGAAACAAGTCTAATACTTCATTCTTAGATTTTTTTACTACTATCTCAAGGTTATTTAAAAAAAAAAAATTCAAGTTCTTGTTACAGATTCCATCTTCGTTTTTTAGGAAGGGTAATTCCTTACAAACAGACCCACTTATTCATGCTTAGCTTCCCGTTGGAAAAACAGTCTTTGAGTTGTCTCTGACATAAAGCTCAGATGATATAACACCTAAAGGACTGGGGTTTACATAAGTAAAGTTAATCTGCAGCTAAACAAAATATTTACTGTTTGTGGGGTTTTTTGGCTAAGCAAAATCTAATTTAGTTGATGGCGCTTAACTTATATGAGAATTGTATGTGTCAGAAATTTGCTTAAGTATCTGTGGATACAGGTGATAGGTCAGGTTTATTATTAGTACTTTGAGCTATATCTCTAAATACTTTTTTTTTGTTAAATCAATTAATAAAATGGAGCCTGCTCTCTGGAAACTGAATTAGTTTTCTCTAGTGCCTAATTTGAGCTGTATGTTTATTGAGTGGTATTTTTTAGATGTGTTAAATTTTTTTCTCCCCCCACCCCCCAGTGTAGTTGCAGACATCTTGGTTCTTGTTTTTTTCAGAAAACCAAAAATAGGAAGGAAGGAAAAAAGCAAGCTGTTGGCAGGTTTATCACTGAGTGTTTTTTACCATGTTCTGCCATTTTTCGGCTCTTCATATCCTCTCCTCTTTTAAATAGATGTCAAGATGATCAAAATTTTTATGGGTTTTACTTTAATATATTGTATTATTTACAATAATAATTGTATTGTGAAAATTCACTTATGCCTGCGGGGGGAACATGCCTCCTATAATAATTTGTAGTTACACTTTTCTTTAGAGAGGTTTATTTTAATGCATTGTTTACATAGAGCTTTGATATTTCTCCTTCAGTTAAAAAATGTCTATCATTATTTCTTCAGTAGACAATCAGCTACGATCCTTGCCTGCACAGTGGATTTAAAATCAACTGCAAATTGCTGAAGAATTGCACTTCAGGTGATCTCAAGAGACAGGAGAAGCAGGTCCTCACTATAATGGAAGAGGCCAAGAGCTCAAAGAATGGAAATCATGACCCAAGGAAGTCTGTCCGTCTTGTCTGTGAGGAAGGCAAAGCAGTCAAAGTTACAAATAATCAAAATTACAAACATAATAGAAATGACAAATCTGTGAAGGATGTTGGGAGAAGTTCTCCAAGTGGGAATAGCAGCAGAAAAAGTAAACCAAATGATGTTTGTTCTGAAAAACAAGGAGAAAGTAAATCGTGCAAAGTAAATAGTTGTATTCCTGGAACTAAAGATATGGGATCAAACATTCAGGATCGAAGTCATGGAAAAGCAAAAAAAATTTCTAATTTAGCAGCAGCAGTGGAAAACCTGAAACAGACAAGAGCTCAACAAGTGGGAGAAAACTTCCCAGGCTCCCATGTTTCAGGGAATGGAGTTAGTACGGAAAGCTTAACAGCTACACAAAAAGGGAAACTGGTGTTGGAAAATCCACTGGGAGTTCATCCTTTGAAGACTAGTGTTGATCAGACTGGTGATCCTGGTAAGACTGCTTCAGATCAAAGAAAAATGGAACACAAGCCTGATGACTCCAGTGAGTATTACTCAACACTACTCTATTCAATTTTCTTCTGGTAAAATTGTTAACAATCTGAAATGAGCTTTGAAGTGTTTCTATTTGCATATTTTTGTCACATATAGTAAGTTCCTGATTGCATTTAGACAGAACATAGTATTAATACAAGCATATTACTTAGAGAATAAGAGATGATATTTAGTGTGTGTGGGTTTCAGGCAATTTTGTGAATATAGGGTCTTGGGAGGGAGGAACCATCATAATATCATTACCACTTATGGAAATGCCAGCCATTAATGCTTTTCAGAAAGATCAGAGGAAAAATCTGTGAGAAAAGTTGTGGGTTTTCCTTGTATAGGTAATGGGAAAATATTTACCTTTCTTTCTGTGATTGTTGTGCTCGTTTTAAAAATGTTTAAAATATGTTTAGGCAGATGGCTGTTTGATTTAGGGAGCTCTGGAATACGTACCATCCATCAGTGGTTATCCTTATGACTGTTCAATTCTTACATGGATTTTTCAATTTCAGAATTAAATATATGGATCAGGCTTTGTCTCACTTCAGGTTAACTCCTTAGTTCAGGATTTATCACACTTTTTCAGAATGCTTTTTTTTTTTTTTTTAAATTAAAATTCCTGTTTTAGGACGGCATGCCAGTGCAGACCTTCTATTTGAAGTATTTCCCACTATTGCAACAGCTACAGCAGTTGCTTTTATGGAAATACTAGGAAAATATTAAAGTGCATATTTTTTTAGCTATCTTAATAAAATTTAAGAGGAAAAACAAGTTGAAATGGCAGCATCCTGTGATCCGTCAGCTCTTTGTAGACCACCATCATGTACTATAGTGACCATCTGTCACTGAGAAACCAGGACTTGAAAACTTGCTCAGTTTTGATTTCTAGCTAGTCTGAGGGCATAGATCTGATTTGAAGAGAAGGAAAAAAACCAAAACAAAAAAACCCATAAGACACAGATAATCCTCACTTTGGCTGATATAAAACCTACTGGAATAATTTAAGATGTAGATGTTTGTGCAGATTAGTGGACTATGAACAATTCATAGGCATCTGGAGGAACTGGCCTTTCGGAATTGACCTGTGGGTTTGTGAGTAGCAGCGTTCCAGAACTCTGTGGTTGCTATATGTGGGCGGCAACGTGTCACTGTGTGTTTAGATGTAACTCCAGCAGCCTTCTAAATCAAGGCCTTGAAATGCCTGATGACTGGCTCTGTACGCTCGTTTGGGTGAATGTCTTTAAGGCAGTTCTATGACTGTTTCCTTAACAAAATGTGTTGTCTAAAATATTTTAAGCCTAATATTGCTCGTCTCTATTATAGTAGAGCATCAGGATCTCGCATACTCTGCATAGCAAAAAATCTCTTTCTTGCCTTGAAGAACTTAAGAGAGACTGTGAAGTTGTGACTGAAACACAAAATGAATCTACCATTTTTTTTCCCACTACCCTCTTAATAGTAGACTAGTCTCTGCAATCTCTCCAGAATACTAGTTAACATACTGGAAAGATGCTAATGTCTACGGTGATTTTGGCCAGCCTTTGGACAAAAAACCGGAATGTAGCTCTAATTTGTGTCCACCTCCTTAGCGAGATGCTCTCAACTGCTCTGTATGCTAACTTTCTTTCCTCTGCTTAAGTTACTCTGAAGGAAATAACTGTTTCTCTCTCTAGGTAAAGTAAAGAATTCTGAATCAACTAAAGAACATACTTTGGAAGCTGATTATTTGGAAAACACTGCTGTTATTGATGAATCTAATCTGACAGCTGAACAGCAACTAGGATTGAAACAAGCTGAAGAACGTCTGGAAAGAGATTATATCTCCCGACTTGAAAAAGTAGGTTGAGTTATTTATCAGATAAAAAAGAAAATAGGTGTCTTCTTTCATTATTATCACCATATTTCTGGTTGGGTGGTGTTTCTACTAGAGCGTGTTACCACTGTTTCTTTGTTATAATGAATCCCTTTAGTGATCTAAGATATCCTTAGTAGTTGACTAGTCATTTATCGTGGCAGATGATATGGATTGGAAACTTAGTGTTCCTTTTGTGACACATGTAGCCTTTGTAGAACAGTATTTTTTAATTCTGCAGACCTAAAGGTTTACAGTTCCATTACTTACCTAAGATTTTCTAGAATGTCTGGTTACCTGGAAACTCAGAGCACAGAATCAAAGGGACCCTTGTACTATCTTCAGTATATTTGCCTTCCACCAGTCCAAGTCACCTGTATTGAAGATGACTGCTTAAAAATGTTCATCTAAACTGTTCTCAATATCCAGTGAAACAAATTTCGAAGTCAGCATAGGTAACCCGGAAGTTTTTCTTAACGTCTAATGTAAGCGTCTCTTGTAGCATTTTAATCCCTCATATATTGCCCTTGGAAAGTATCCGTAAGTTTATTACTTTTTTCTGAAACTTTCTACATATTTGAAGATCATTACCATTCCTGCAGTCTTACCTTCTTTAGACTCATTTTGTTCTTCGGTCTTAGGGTTTTTTTTAGTTACTGGTTCATTCTCATTGCTTTTCTGTAGACATCCACTATGTAACTGGTATCCAAAGCTGGACATGCAATTTCAGCTGATGTCTTACATATAAAGAGGAAAGCTGACTTCATCTGTCTGAAATACAGCATTTGTGTTTAGAATCTCTGCTTTTTTAGCAGCAATAGGACGTTGGCTTGTAGTTTGACCAGCAGTGATCCCCGTATCATTTTCTTAAGAAATGCCCAATCAGGTGTTCCCAGCCCTGTATTGTTTGCAGCTGATAATACCTAAGGAGGAAAGATACTTTGCTTTAATATTATTTAATTGCAGCTTATGTATTCTATTTCTCTAATTTGTTGTGATTACTGAATTTTTGTCACTTTACGTATTCTGTAACGTCTCCTAACTTGATGTCTTTCACATTTCTAGTCAGCACACCCTCTATAACATTTCCTAAGTCTTCCAACAAAAATATGAAAGTTTCTGACCCCAGATGGACCCCTCTTGAAAAATACTTGGCACGTGCTTTTAAACTGGTGGTGAACCGGTCTAGGTGTGTGTGCTCTGAGAACAGTTTTCTGAGCAGTCTTGCTCCCATCTTACTCTTCTTTATTTAGATAGTATTCATGATCTCCTTTTGAGACTGATACTATGACAAGTGACAACAACTTTGTAAAATTCAAGATACAACATCTGCTGCTGCTTCTTCAAGCCCTATGATTTTATCTTTAAAAAAGCAACCCTAAAATTGGTTTAGTACAATTTGTTTATAGCAGATCAGTTTGTCGCCTATGACATATTTTTTTTTCTATATGCTTATTAATAATTTATTGCAGTATTTTTCTGGATGCTAATTCTAACTGGGCTCTTAATTCCTTGGCTCATCTTCTTTAGCTTTTTAAAGATATTCTAAGTTTCTTTTTCCTTGTGACCTAGAACCTTCCCATTCTCTGAGAGTTCTTTAAAATACAACTGGCTCTGAGATGAATTGGCTCCCTGAATATCCAAGCACAAGTTTCACGAGGCCTGGCTTGTTTGGATGCATCTATCCTACTCAAGCTGTAGTCTGTAGCTTTTTTGGTCTTGCTATTTTGAGTTCTTGCCCCTTTCATTGGTGTTAAGCATAGCTAGGTGATTAAAAAAGGCTTTACAATAGAGGCAAAATAAAAGGCATTACCTCATTCAACCTTTCTGGCAACATCTGTTGACATAATACTGCAGATCAGTATTGTAAAGAAATACCCAATTTTTAAAAGTATTGTTATTGCTGATATTCATTCCGTTTTGGAAGAGTGGTAAAATACTTTTGGTCTATTTCAGTCATCAGGTATTGAATACTTGAATCTTCTGAGCTAGTCAAGTGTAACTGTCTATAAGTTGTTTTCCAAATGGATGTTTAATTTCATCTTACTAGGTATCTGTCTCATGGAAAATAAGGATTAAGAGAATTAGTAATATAAGCATAGTGACCATGTTATTTTAAATTGATATTTACTCTGCAGTTGGACAGTATCAGACCTTCCCTCCCCCCCCAGCAAAAGATCAAACTCAGTAAGTGGAAAAACTTGCCTGAATTTAGCAGTGGTTTAGGTTTCCATATAGTAAGTCAAATTTGTTTAACTGATCTGTAGTCCACCTTAGTGTCTTAAAATGGTGTTCTCTGTTCATTCATTGTTATGTCACTGTTTAAACATCTGGTGTTTTCAGTATACTTTTCAGTTTTAGTAAATACAGATGTATTAGAATTAGGATGAAAACCGTAGGTAGGGGTTTTTTCTCTCCCAGTTACAACAGTTACTGGAAAAACGCTAACAAGTCTGGAGGAAAACTAAGGCTTTTTGTTGGGGCACTTTTGTCTTTGTAGAGAGCATATCAAAAGGTTTCCAATCTCTATAGCTGTGTTTGATTACAGCAAGAAAATACAACTGCAGGATGAGACAGATTGAAGTAGAGTATTTGTAAACAACCCCTCATTTTTGCAGAGGTGGTCCCTTCTGCCATTTAGTCGAGTAGTTCTCAGTGGTTTCCTGGTTGAATAAACTCCACAGTATCCTCTCTTGGACTCTAGGAAAATAGTGTTTTGGCTTCCCCCCCTCCATCATCTCCTGAGGCTTGGCTGCTTCCTGCAGACTCGCAGGAGTCTCCCAGGTGGCAGCTCTCCATTTCTGTACTCCTTCTCTCCCAACCTGGCTGTACAAAAAAGTCGCTTGTTCTGCATGTTTCTCCAATTCTGAGCATCCCAAATTACTCATCAAAATGGAGTAATCTTACCTCTTGTCAGAGGATCCCACCTTATCCGAAGTATAGTCATTAGTAAGTCAGAAACTGGCTATCTTCCTTCTTGCTGGCCAGCCGCACCCTTTTTAATAGAACAAAAAATGCAATACTTGCACAGTATGCTGTGAGTATGCTAGCCAAACACCACCACCATCTGTCATAACACGTATAGTAGATAATATGATGAATACTTCCCATTTTCTCATCAGAGAAAGGAGGATAGATGCTGAGATTTAATAAATCCATAGTTATTAAAAGCTTGAGCTGACAAGGGAATAGCTTACTGGCCTTTAGGTCAGCCTTGAGAGGCATAAACTCTTCAGTCTTAATCTTACCTCACTAAAATTTACTGAGAAATGTAATATTCAAGTCATCTCACTTCCTTTCCTCACTTTCCCCGCTTGTCATATGAGTAAAAATCCATTTCTGATGTGTTTTTTGAAGATTACTTAATGTTTGCAAAGCACCTTGACATTACAAGTGTTACATAATTGTTAAATACAATTTATTATTCAAAGAATTGAGTGTTTCAGACGCTATTGACAGAAACATTTTCTTTTAATCTATGGCTATTTTTCCTCAGCGCTCCCCGGAATACACCAACTGTCAGTATCTATGCAAGCTCTGCTTAGTTCATATTGAAAATATCCAGGGAGCTCACAAGCATATTAAAGAAAAACGTCATAAGAAAAATATAATGGTAAGTTAACAAATAAAATTTTGACTAATTTTTTTTAGTTTCTCTCCCCCCCCCCTCCTTTTTTTTTTTTTTCTTTTTTTTTGTAAGATGTTTTTTTTCTTTTTTTTGTTGTTGTTGTGTGGTATTTTTTCTTTGATCACCTTCATTTAGGTGAAAGTTTGTGTGCTGAGCAGAGATCTGCTAATTTCTGTTGCTCATTTTCTGTTTGAGAGGAAGAGCTTGATGATCTGTCCAGGCAGAGAGGAAAGAACGTTAGTGTCTCTGAGTAGTGGGCAGTTCATCATACTTTTAGTAACGGAATGCAAGGTGACTTACGTGGGAAACATATTCAGTTATTCTGTTTCTTCCAAAAATAATATTGCTGGTAGCAAGACCTCCAGGGACTGGAGGTGGGGTTGAGGATGGTTTTTTTTTCTTTTTTTTTTCCTCTTTTGTCCGACTGGTGAAGTTTTTATCTACATCCTTTCTGTGATTGGTGAGCTCAGTGGATAGTATGTCTAGACTAAAAAAAGAGAGCTAAAGCAGGAAGGGATTCGGTTCCCGGGTCACTCATCATCTCACTGGGTTTATGTATGTATTTAATAGGAAAAATAGTTCTAAGGCTTTCAAAGAGAAAAACAATTTCCTTACCAGATACCACGGTGTTACTGTTTACTTTGCTTTAAAGAACTGTTACGTGCATGAAATCCAATAAAAGGCACACAGATTTTCTTGCCAACCCATTTTTGTAAATGTTGATGAAGAACTACAAATTTCCCAGTATGTAGGATTTTATGATTCAGATGGTTAAGATTACTTTTCCTACAACTATTCTCCAAAATTCAGTCCATTACTTAACTCCTGTTTCCATGTATTTCTTACCATTCTTCTGTTTGTACTTAATGCTCTAATTCTATTGTATATGCAAGCCATCACCTGGAAAACTCTGAATGCTGTAAATCCATTACATCTCAGAAAGTAACGTGTTGGTATTATGTTCAGTTATTACTCATTTGTAAAGGATTCTAGTTCTCTTGCTATCTGCTAAATTACATAATGGAAAAAAAAATTAATAGAATAGGCAACAAACCAGCACCGTGTTTCACGTGGAAACATTTTTATACCATGGTTTTCATCTGGGCATGGAGATAAGAGTTGAGGAATGAGGTTTCTTGACCACTGAGTGGAAATGCTAGAGGACAGGGAGCAGTTTTGTTTTTTAACACTTGTCTTCAAATAGCTTTATGTTGTGTACTACATTACAGACATAAGAGGTATGTAACTGTCTAAATGTTACTTCATAAAATATACCTATTTACAATTTTAACTATGACATACATGTCTATCAAATAAGCCTAGCAGCAGCTGTGGCTTCCCCACTCAAGAAAAACCCTGAAGCAGTGACATTAAAAAAAGCACGGCCCTTTAAAAATGCATATATTCTTACTTATGGTAAATTTGTTCAAATAAGAACAGAAGAGTTGAGAGATGCAGCCTAGAACTAACCAAACACTTTCATACTGGACTGTGTTTTCTTAATGCATAATTATTTTCTGGTTATTATGTATTTCTGTTGTTAGTCACGTATTTCATTTGGTTGATGAATTTGTGAAACAAGTGGTGGTTGTGCTTACTCCCAAATGACTCAATGCATCTGACATATTTCTTGCTGTTGGATTAACTTGATTATAATTTGATGCACTAAAAATAGCACTTTCCGGCACCAGCTGTTTAGGCAGCACTGAGACTCAACTTACCAAAATTTCTTGGAGCTAGGAATGCTTTTTCTGCCTCTGATATTGTTCCTTCAAGTACAATCCACTCTGAAAAAAATCTGTGTGACTCCACAAAAACTTTCTCGGCTCAGTTACTTTTATTATGTAGGAACAATTACGACTTTTCATTTCCTTGGATAAATTCTGTTTCTGAACTGTCAGAAAATGTGATTCAGGAATGTAACACAGCAGATTTCCTCCCCAGTTGCCAGCTGTGAAACGACGTGTTCTGTTTTAAACATTGAGCATCTACTGTCATTTCTGTGAAGCCACACTATTACATTTGCCAGTTAGGCCGGGCAAAGTTGCTGCCTTTGAAAGTGTTTGGTCAGGGCACCATGTAAATAGAAGAACACAAACAGCAAACAGTACATTCTAATACCATGCAATACTATGAGATAACCTTTTTCTCTTAAAATACCAGTTTTTTACTTTTATCATCCAACAATTATTCAGGAGAAACAAGAAGAAAATGAGCTGCGTGCCCTCCCACCCCCCTCTACTGCACAGTTGGCTGCTCTGAGTTTTACACTCATTGAGGCAGCAAATGAACAAGGCATATCAGATGATGACTTCAGAATTCGTCAAGAAATTGTAAACGAGATGGAGAAAATTATTCAACAGCCCTTACCAGGTATTCATAGTATTCTCCATTTTCTTTAGGTGAAAATTTTTCTTTTTCTTTCATTTTACGCAGATCTTGATACCTTAATTAATGGTGAATTAATGCATTTGGGGTTAAATTATCTTTATATTATACAATTTTACTATATACAGGCATTTTAATACAGATTAGCAGTTGATGTAAAAGGCACTAACAAACCTACAAAAAGTGGAAAATATGACTCTGCTTATTTTTGCTTCTTTCTGGTATGTGTTTATTGAAGCTATTGGTCCTCTTTGAAGTGATGATTTCTGATGAAGATTGGAAATTTCCAGGGCATAAAATATTTCCTTCCTGGTCGTGTTTAAAGCCTCAGTCACTGAGGATCTCCCTCAGGCTGTAGTCCTACAGACCTTTCCACCTATACCTTAGCTAGCATTACTGAACATCTGTGACTGTTACAGTAGGGATTTTTTTTTTTTTCAAGTGTACTTAACTAAACTAATATAAATGTAGCAAGAGGGGAAAATGAGGAGTTTGAAATGTATTTTTTTTCCTACCAGTTCTTCAGTTGTTTATAATATCTTTTAGGGCAGATAAAAGTTGCATGAGGCAATTTTTTTTTTGAAGCATAGTTTTAGGAAAAAAAAAAAATTAGACCTCAGCTGTGAGTGATTTTTGGTAAGCATCTGAGACATTTTCAGTACTTAATTGTAATCTGAAAAACCTGCAGGTGCTAATCAGTAACTGTTCATTAAAACTAGTTATTAAAATCAACAAGGGTTATTGTTTCACAGGTATTTCTTCCCATGTGTATTTATGGCTAATGGATCCTAAAATGAGGAGGGATGTACTTTGAGGTCAGCTACAGCTTCCCAAAGTCTCTTGAATTGTCTTAAATAGGTCAAAATGTTACATTTACTTAACCACATGTAAATATCATACCTCATCTACCTTTTTCTTGTTTGAGTGCTTTATGTTGATTAAAAATAAGAATAATTAAAAAAAAATGTGGTTAGTCCCCATGCTCAGTCCTGTTTTTTTTGCTTCAGTGGATCAGTAAAGTTAAGTGCATTATTAAAGTTCCTAAAAACTGTCTGGATAAGTTGAATGGTAGTCTTCCCCCCTGCTCCCCCTTCAGAAGTACAGTATCTTACTTCAACAGGACATGTTAAACATTCAAATCCAATTTGTACTGCTGTTGGAAAATAAAATTATATAAATAATATAACAGTAAGATAATCTTTGACTTTTGCTTCTTTGCACTGATTTCCCGTTATCTCCTATAGTTAATAGACTGGGAGTTTGAGAGCTGATTTTTTTGGAGCTACAGTAATGTTGACATTATGTTAACAATGGTTTATTTTTCAGTGAATCTGAACAGAAGAAAGTATTAATTTCATTGACCAAAAATAAGTTTCCATGCTTTTGATTTCATCTGTATTGAAACTGGCTTGATATTCTATACTGTCCTGTTATTTTAGAAATACCTTCTTTTTTCCCTTTGCTCTATAAAAATACAGTAGTAAGAAAGATTTTGTTTGCTGCAGGATGAACAACTTTAGTTTTAGTAGCTATATTAAATATGTGCTTAAACATAAGGTGCTGAATAGAAGAGGGACTTGCAGGGTGGAGGTGTGCTCATCTGTTTGCTCTATAATGTTCCCATATGTGGCTCCTAGTGAAGACTTCTGTTCTAACACGCTATTCAGTTTTCCACTGGTAGTCTACTAGCATAAGGAAATTACTACTTTTACATGAATACTCATGAAAATTACTATGTTAGTGTTACACAGCTGGCTGATTTGTTTGGACTGATAAGCTGATGTGGAGGTATAGTAGTAGTGGAGGGGGAGTCTGTAGTAGTAAATGACGATTTGTTATTCCCCTTTTCAAAGCCCTCTGTGTTTTAGTGAATGTGTTTTCCTAAGTTGTAAATAGGGAAAAAATTAATTCATGCACAATGTAGAAAACATGGGATGTTCTGGCATGATTTTCTTTTGAGTGCACATTAGAACTATGCAAAAATTCTTACTGCTATGAAAAACCATTGGAAATAATTGCAATTATTATTATTAACCATACAGAGATTAATTTTGAGAGGGCTAGTTTATACGTATTGGGAAAAGGAGAAAGGTTTGTTTGAAGCTGTGTATGTGTTAAGATTTATTTTCTGTTTTTTCTGAATTATTTTGTTGTGGTTCTGTTTGAGAGAGTTCGGTCAGGACACAAATAAGGGTGCTAAGAAAAAATACAA
The DNA here is from genome assembly GCF_000690535.1 of Cariama cristata. Taxonomy (NCBI): domain Eukaryota; kingdom Metazoa; phylum Chordata; class Aves; order Cariamiformes; family Cariamidae; genus Cariama; species Cariama cristata. Next base: position 19,034 of record NW_009623385.1, read on the forward strand.
GAAAATTCCTCTTCACTGTGAGGCTGTTTGAACACTGGCACATGTTCCTTGGAGAGGTTGCAGACTCTCCATCCTTGGAGATTTTCAAAACCCAACCAGACATGGTTCTGGGCAACCTGCTCTAGGTGACCCTGCTTGAACAGGGCATGGCATTTGGAAGGGACTGAGAATAGTCTTATTTTTCAGCTGACAGAAATGTGTCAGAGCCCTAATATATATTACAGGAAGGTTTTAATCTACAAAAATTAAATAATGAAATGGGATAAATTATTGTTTATGGAATGGAAAGACATTTCTCATGATATTGTTACTGAATTGTTACTTTCTAATTAGTTTAGCTCTATTGTACATCTTTGCAGGTAAGGAACTATATTAATTACAAAACCACTAAATGGATACTGTACTTTGTGTCTTGGATTGTATTGAAATTATGTTTTATATGCATGTGTTGTAATGAATTGTGCATAGGAACTTGCTAATGAGATTAACATATTATAGCACATATTAAAAAAAATTTGACAAAAGCGTCTGAGGCAACAAAGAATTTTATAATTGGCTAACTGCTGCAGTAAAATCAAGCTGTAGTTAACAAAAACTGTTAAATAAATTCCTGCACTGAGATGGTGATAGTTGTTACTATTTTATATTTAATTCTGTATTAAGAACAAACAAAATTAAAGCTGCATTGCAAAAATACTTTAAAACAGCTTGAAAAATTTTGGACGTTGGTAATTACGCTATTTGAATTATCCGTTTTCCTGTGATGTGGTGTTATGGAAATGTCTAGCCTTCACAGGAGTGAGAAAGTCGTTCAGTATTCATTAATCTGGGAGTACCACTTGGGAGGTACAGTATCTAAAGCAAGATATGCGTCATCCATTAAAGAATAATCTATTTACTAGCTGTTAAATAATTATGTTTCTCTCTGTTCCAGACTGTTCACTGAGGATGTATGGCTCCTGTTTAACTAGATTCGCTTTTAAGACCAGCGATGTTAACATCGATATCAAATTCCCCCCTAAGGTGTGTAGATACTATCTTGTATTAACTAAGACTGTTTTTTAAATCAAGGCCATCAACATTTAGTTCTGCTCCATTGCCTTCATCTTCTATTGGGGTAGCAGAAAGCATATAATCTTTGATTTGGTGTCAGGTGTGCTATGAATCAAGTGGATAAAGTTTTCATTGCTTATTAGATAACTTAATTCTGTTTTTTTTAACAATCATGCTAGCCTTTTTTTGAAATATTTTGAGTGAGCATTGAAGCAATGTGGAAATAGTTGGCTCTGGATAAATGTGCTTTTATGTGCTCGTGATTCAGACAGTAAAATCTTGTAGGTCTTTATTTCCCCCCCTTTTTAAAGGTGGGACTAAAAGTGACAGTTTTCCTTTTATGTTTTAGTCACTTGCAAGTATATGTCACATCCCAGTGTACTGTAGCACAAAATTCCTGCAGAGCAGTATGACTTACCTTAAACATTGAAGTTGTTGGTTCATGTTTAGGTTGTGATATTAGCAGCACAGTCTTTTTAGAGGCACAACTGCTGAACTTGCTCTTTTTTTTGACTGTATGTGTTACAGCGGAATTCAAGATACCCGTTTTGAGTACAGACTTACACATAGCATTTTGAAATGAATGTCCGGTTAGGAAGCAGAACTGAGCCATTTTTCAGGCAGTCGCATGTGGAGTGTACCATGTCACTTTTTCACAAAGATTCAAAGGTGGTGCTAATTTTTAGCTTTTCTTTGAACTATCTATGATTTACCTTTGAAACCATTTAAGTTGATTTCTGGGGAGAAAAGAAAACACATAGAAAATTATAACCTTTAAAATCCCTTGGGAAAGTACTGACATGGAATTCTTGACTGTTGTGCATTTCTAGTGGCATATGTTGACATTGAAATTGTTGAATATATGGCAAGTTTTTTGTTTTAACTTTATGGAGTCTGTTAATACAGTACTAGAACAGAAGTATTAACAAAAAAAGATAAAAGAAAACTGGCTAATATGTTTACTAGTACCTGTTTTCATGGTGCAGACAGATACAGTTAACTTTTTTCATTAATACTGACACATAATTTCATTTTTATGAAAGAATATAGTGTTACTAGTTGTGCAAACTAAGTAGTGTAAAAGCGTAGAATAAAATAGGTTAGTTTGAATAATGTAACCTGCTCTATTTTTGTCATTTTAGATGAGTCAACCGGATGTTCTGATACAAGTGCTTGAAATTTTGAAGAACAGTGGTAAGTTTTAGTTGCATCTTATTTCTGTTTAATTAACATTCCAACTGCTGTTCAGTTATTTTTATGCTTAATTTTTCTGTAAACTTACTTTGGTTGAAAACTAATCCATTTTTGTATCTGAGCTATTTTTATGAATGTGATAGTGTGAGCAAGAGATGGGAATCTGCAGCAGGGGAATGGCAGCCCAGGTGGTCCAGATTGCCAGAATTCATGGTAATAGTGTCGGATGCCAGGTCAAAAAGTATTTAACTTTGTAGGAGAAATTCTAAGCAGTAAACTCAAAAGCCTCTTTCCACTTGTGTATGAACATCAGTGAGAACTATTATAAGATGTCTGATACTTCCAGCCTCCTTGTTCTGTCAGGAAGTCATCTAAACCTGTAATCTACACATCTTGAACCAAGTGACATGAGTAACATTGCGTTTTTGATCCTTCAGGAAATTTTGACAGTTCAGCTCCATAAGTAGTTCTCAGACTGTCCTGATGGTTTGTCAGAGATTCAACTTTGTGTCTTTCAAATGTTGTAGAGACAGAACGGTTCTAGAAGAGATACCAGCCTGGTTTTCTGCAAGGGTTTTTTGGTGTTTTGTTTTGGTTTTTTTTTCTGCTGGCTATGTGATACCGGTGGTAAGCATCAAAAGTAACCAGAAAATATTGCTTACTGGTTAGCTACGCAGCTCATAATTTGAGTTGTTCTGTAAAAGCATCGTATAAATGTAATAGTTTTAAAGACACAATTGGGAAAATTATAAAAGACTTTCATACAGAATGTTTTTGTTTTTTTTTTCCTCCTTGCTTAGCTGTCTACTCAGATGTGGAGTCAGATTTCCATGCCAAAGTTCCTGTTGTCTTTTGCAAAGATGTTAAAAGGTACATATCATTGAAATGGATTTTTAATGAGATACCAGTTTCTACTATGCTTGTTCATAGCGACTGCTTGCCTGTACTCCTGACAAGAGGTATTACTGTAACATTTAGCTAACATTCATGTTAAAGGGGGATTGCTCATGCACAAAAATACAATCTAGAAAGAAAGCTTAGCTTTGTTTTTGTGCTTCATAGAGCTCATTAGTTGTAGGAGTTTGAAAATACCAGTTCTACTTTTAGTTAAATAGGAGAAAAGTGGAAGGGTTTTCCGTTGATACTTAAAATTTCTGCCACCAGTTTAATCCAAGGCTTTAAAAACATTTTATAAGATACACATTGCCAGAAAGGACACATCATCTGACAGTTTCAGTAAAATTCTAAGAAGTAGCAACCTCCAAAATGAAACATGATTGCTGTCTGATGTCCATGTTGCTTTGGCTAGAGGTATGGGATTGAAACTCTGGGAAGTAAATGCAACAAGGGTGGGCCTATCTTTTCCTGAGTTTGTAGATTATATAAATGCCTTGTAAGTACTAAGAGAATAGAAATAATTATTCTAAGAAGCAAAATGAAAGTTTTTAGAGAAGCTGTTTTGTGGACTTACCAATTCTCAATATGCAACAGGCCTGGAGTTGTTACTTATTTATTTGGTATGTGGAAGATACACATGGAGTTTAAGTTGCATAAGATTGCACAATTAAGCAATGGCAGAACTCAGCGAATTCTTAATGCTGTTTTATGTTTTTAGCTGTAATGAACTTCTCTAAGTTCTAGATCCAACTGATAAGTTAATAATAAAGAAAATGTGATTGTATTCTGTAGCTTTTGTTTAAAAAGTTCAGCCTCTTACATAGAGAGACACTGATGCATGTTTTTATTATGGTGGATATGATGCCCCACCTCCCCCCTGCCCCAAGCATCGTATGTGTACACAAGGCAATAACTCTTTTTATCTGTTTTACATTTGTAATTACAGTGGTTTGACGTGTAAAGTAAGTGCTAGAAATGATGTGGCTTGCCTTACAACTGACCTGCTGGCTGCACTTGGTAAACTGGAGCCTGTCCTTATTCCTTTGGTTTTGGCTTTCCGCTACTGGGCTAGAGTAAGTTTATAAATACTGAGGATAATTAAATATGTTTATTTCCTCTTTTTAAGTACTGCGTACAATGTAATATATAATATACCATGAATAAATTTGTAGCAAAGAACTTCATGCCACTAGTTCACCTCTTGTCTTAACAGACCAGAATGAGGCTGAAGATTTTGGTGTGAAACTGTAAATACACATGAAACCTCCACTATTCTGTTAGCAAGCTATTATGCAAAAACTTAAAACTAGTTAGTTGATCCTTGAAAACCAGCTCAGCAGAGCAATCGAGTCTTGCAAACTTTCTGCTATTGGGGTCACATTGAAAAAAGTTAACTTGTTCATAAAAGGGTCTGTTGTCATACCCTGCTGTACTTTTTACAGACGTCAATGGTGATCATGGGAACCAAGTTCTAGCATTCACAGCCAGCGTTTAACTGTCTTGTAATTCAGTCCTGAAGTTGCTGTCAGGCCATGCTTGACTTGTATTGTCTTGGTTTTATTGAAAAATCAGTTGCATGGTATTGTTGTTGCATGGTTTAGCAAGGTGTTTTTACAAAAATACCTGTTCTACAACATATAAGTAGCAGCAATAAAAAGTACAAAGAACTATTCAAAGTCCAATACACTTACTACATTTCTCTTGAGTTCCCATAAAAGACATCAATATCAGATTACAGCTGGATGCATAGAATCCCCATCTCCATACATGAGATCTCACACAGCAACAGATATCTTAATAGTTGACTGAAATTCTAGATAGGAACATAAATGTGTCCCACCATCACAAAATGTGATGAAACTGAAGAGAATAACATATAATAAAATAGGATAACGTAAGGCACTGTATGAATTACTATAATTTGCATTTTGTCTGTATGTGGCACGGCATAATGACTGCAGTTCCTGAGATAAAGGATTTTCTGTTTCACTCTAGTATGTATCTCACATTTCTTTAATATTTGTCCTCTTATCAGCATTTTAATTTAAAATCTATTATGTTACATCAGAAAATTAATGATTTATTCTCTTACAGCTCTGTCACATTGACTGTCAGGCTGAAGGTGGGATTCCCTCATACTCCTTTGCCTTAATGGTGATATTTTTTCTTCAACAAAGAAAACCACGTATTTTACCATCCTATTTGGGCAATTGGGTAAGTCATTTGGAACTATAGTAACCTTACTGTTAAATTGTTGACATTATTTCTGTGCTCTGCAAGGTCATAAAATGTGTAGGATTTGATTGCCTGAGAAATTTGTGAATAAAACGCATTGGTACTTAATCCTCACACAGTTGATGCCTGATGATTCTGATGACTTTTAAAAAAAGCTGCTGTAGCCTGTGCAATTGTTCATGCTGTATTTTGGAGAAAAGGCAAATATTTTCTTCTTTAATTCTCTGAATTTATTTCTCTGACATTTGTTCTTGAGGGGGAAAAATAGCCGTAATTGTCAGTGTTACCTTTGGTGAAAACTTTTGGTTGTATGTATTACACACAGTCTTGTTTCAGAGCTACTTTAATTGTTGTTAGATTGAAGGCTTTGATTCAAAGAGGCCGGATGACCACCAGCTGAAAGGTATAGAAGACGAGTTTGTACGGTGGGAGTACAAACCACCAACAAATGGTGCAGCAAAAAACTCAGTTGGAGCAGAAAATAAAACTAAGGTTGAACAACAAAAAGGTGGTGGCAAGAAGGTAACGAGCTCAGAAGTGGACAACCAAAGTAATGCAAAAGAGAAAAATGGCAATGTAAGTCATGGCTTTATTTCATTGAAAACCATATTCTATCTCTTATCGCAATTTTTTGTCTTTAAACATTAATATTGGATGGAACCAGGAAAAAAATGGGAATTTTCATTTCTTACTGTAGTTGAGCATTCTTGTCCATGTGTTTCAGTCTCTCTTAGCATTCAAAACCCCTCACCAAGTTTCACTGGGGCAACTGTGGTTAGAACTGTTGAAGTTTTACACACTGGAATTTGCTTTGGAGGAATACGTCATCAGCATACGGGTACAGGAACTCTTAACCAGAGAGAATAAAAACTGGCCTAAAAGGCGAATAGCCATTGAAGGTAGGATAATACCCTTTCCTAGTTCTGTAGTCAGACTGCATTATTATCTTTATTTACCTGATACTTTCAGGTCTGTGACAAGAAGTCTGGACAATAAATTAAATCAATAGTTGGAGGAGAAAGTAAAAATTTTGGGGTATATTTTGTCAACTGTTTAGTCTGTTTAAAGACAAATTTTCTGTTCAGTACTACTTTTTGCAACTCTGGTCCTTGAAATACAAAATGTAAATTTGTCTCACTGTTTCTTACCATTCTATTCTTATCTCCATCTGTTTCATTCTTTCTATAGCCGTTATTTGTTCGTTTTTAATAATTCTGATATTACGAATTTTCAGTGGCTCTAGCTGCACTTCCAAAACCCACAATGTATTTTGAGTGTTACCAGTTATTGGTTTGTTTCCTGTGACTCTATAACACACACTGAGCAGAGGGGTTAGCTCTCATCACAGTAAACTGGAGCAAGCCCATCAAAGTAACACACGCACACAACACTCCGCCCCAGCACCCTCCCTTGTCCCTTTCCCTGTTGGTAGTATTTCTGTAGTGTGAAAGTGAAAGTCATGTCATAGGCTATATTTCAGGGCCTGAATATCTTGCTAAAGGAAGTACGTTTTACAGGGAGTGAGACCATATGAATTTGATGATAATACATAGACTGAGTTACATGTGTTGGGGGGAGAAAGAAAGAAAATTATTTTGTCTATTACTTCTTTATAACTGGAAGACATCTTTATTTCTGTTCCTCAACTCAGAAAAATATGTAAACAGTACTTGACAGGGAAGTCAGAGCACAATGCATGGTACTTTGAATTGGCCTTAAGGATAGAGAAATTGGGTATTTGTGGAAGATTAAGAAACTATTTATGATTATATTTTTATAAAAGCATAAATAGTGACTTTTTGAACACTTTCTAGAGACATTGATGAAGTAGCTTTTTTGTAACATACATGAGATGATGGAGAGGACAAGGAGAAATAGGTCGAAGAGAATCATAAAGGCAGAGAATGAGTCACTAAAGGTATATTGAAGGACGAGTCAGTAAGGTGCAAGAAGGAAAAGGATAAAAGAGAAAAACAAGCAATGAATCGTTGAGGTACATGTTGAATAGTAGATCTCGAGATCACTCCCATGGCTTTGATTTCCTCTCCCAATTCTTTTCTTCAATCACTTTTAGCTAGAGAGTTTTAAAACTACAGTAGTGTTTATTCAGCATGTAGGAAACTAAAACCTGTAAGAAGAAAGGGCAAATTATTGAGGAAGAAACAGGAAATGATTTCAAAAACCAGATAACATTCTGCTTCTGACACCTGCTGTTGGTCTTTTTGTGTTGTTTTTGTTTGTTTGGTTTATGGTGCTTTGTTTTTAATTTTTGCCTTTCTTTTTTTTTTATGTTAAGTTTGTAACTGAAATTATGAAGTAACAGAATCTCAGTTTGATACTATCTTCCCAGGCAAACTTATAGCAACTATGCAAGTGCTCTTTTTACTTGGAAAACATGTTTGATCTAGAAATCGCTAGGAAGGACTAAGAATGAAACCTGGTGAGATTGGTTCATATAATCCTTATAACCTTAATGCTACTCTTAGAGAAATTAATTTCTTAAGGGAAATGCAAACAAATCCTTCAGTGAAGGAAAAAAGTTCAGGCAGGCCTACATTTATTTTGCCTTTGTATGTTTATTTTCATTTCTAGTTTAGAAATTGACTGTAATATAATGGTACAATATACCAGTGGTTTTCTCTTTAAATAACAGTATTTAGAATGGTATATGATAGCCAACCATTCATGGCCACATGTGTGTTGTGTTTTGTATGGAAGAAGTCCAAAAAACCTTCTGGGCCTTATGTTCTCTAAATATATCCAAATACAATTCTGGATTATAAGAGTCTTGTTTTAACTGGCATATCATAACTTGGGTATTTGAGCTGCTTTAGTGAAATGTAGAAATTAAAGATTACTAATGAAATTGTTCTTTTTCTTTCTAGATCCTTTTGCACTAAAGAGGAACGTTGCACGAAGTCTAAATAGCCAGATGGTATTTGAGTACATCCTGGAGCGATTTAGGACAGCATATAAATATTTTGCATGTCCACAAAGTAAAGATGGGATTAAATCCAAGCCAGATACCAAGAAAAAAGAAAAAGGGAAAATGAATAATAAGAAATCCACACGATCTGAAGAGCCTGTAGCCAACTGTTGCCTTCCACAAGGGGACAAAGTTGTAGATAAACAAAACATAGGAAGTGGATGTAACATACCAGAGAATGAACTTGAATGTAACGAAGTGGTAGAAGCTGTAGCCAAAAGATGTACTTCCAAGAACATAGATTCTTTGCTGTTTTCAACATTGGACTCTAGTTATGATGAAGACAAAGAAGCAGCTTTATCCCTTATTTCTAATGAATGCTGTGAATTAAAGCAAAACTCACTTAAAGAGAGGGATGATGTTGAAATTTCAGTTTGTGTAACTGAAGGTGAGCTAAGCCCCCATTGTAACTGCAGTGAACATCAGCCCTATGACACAAATTCTAGTAATGAATTTTCTGATGCTGAAAGTAGACAGAGTTTGGTAACAGAATCTTCTCAGAAGAATAAGTGCACTGGCACACCAGCTACCTCGCCCTACTGCAAAGCAATGGTGGAAGCTCATGATCTCAAAGATGAAGGCAGACTGTCTACAGAAGAAATGCATTATGTGTTTGATAAGTTTATTTTTACTTCAGGAAAGGTAAGCTGTGTATTTAAGCAGTGCTGGTTATGTATTGTTGGGCTATTGCTTTTAAATCACTAAAACTAAGAGTGGATGGATAACAGGGTTCTCCCAGTGGTTGTTTCAATCTCTGTTGTGAATGGTAGCTCTGACCTTTTTAAAGTACCTATTATTCAGGATGGGAAAACACTGAACCTGTATGCTATGTGGACTACATGGTCTGTTGCCCCCATCTTATGCAAAGCTTTCTAATTTCCACAAAAAAAAAAAAAAAACAACAATCCTGGGTTTTGTTTTGGTTGTTTGTGTTTTTTCTCCCTCTTGTCTCCTGCTTGCTTGTAGAATTTCCAGGTGCTCTTAACACACTTTGAGAACTAAATGCAGCCTGTTGAGAGGTGGTGTTCTCTTCTTTGTAGAGACTCTGTTGCTGTTCATATGTTAAATGTTCTTGATTGCATGACTTATATGGAAATGCTGGGTCTGTTGAACTTTCTTAAAAGTAAAATTGCATTTGTGCTTTCCCCCCCCCCCCGCCAAAGCCACCAACTATAGTATGCAGCATCTGCAAACGAGATGGACATTCCAAAAACGACTGTCCAGAGGATTTCAAGAAAATTGATCTAAAACCACTACCACCAATGACAGACAGATTTCGGGAAATACTTGATATAGTGTGTAAAAGATGTTTTGGTAAGATGGAAAACTGTTTATACTCCCCTGTAAACTGTGATCTGTAATCTGGAAAAAATAAAAACTGTAGGGTTAAATTACTTATTCCAGTAAATTCAGTGGGAAGAAGCTCTTCCAGGTATGCTAGACTACAAATGGATCAGTATTTCTATTTTCATATAGTCCATGATTGTGATATCAAATTCTTCTAACAGATTTGAGAAACTGATTCTATACAGGATTTTTCACTGGGTTTGTAAAATGTTACTAGTGTTCCCAGAAATTAGGCTCGGGGCACAACTAGTTTTTGTGTTTGTCAAATTCTGTGGCTTCTTTTGGAAAAAACCTCTTTTGGGTGCTGTGGTGGGTTAACCTTGGCTGGATGCCAGGTGCCCACCAAACCACTCTGTGTGAATAATTGCAGAAAAATCAGGCGTCTGAAATAAAATTCTTACAACTCTAATGATATCATAAAAAAGAAAAACAGATACTCAGGGACAGTAAATGTAACAACAAAAAAAAGGTATCCAATACTTTTAATTAGCTGAACAAGGTTTTTGAGATAGTTGAATTTACATCTGACTGTGTTTTAACTTGTTTTTACTTAGATGAATTATCCCCTCCTTTATCTGAGCAACAAAACAGAGAACAAATTCTGGCAAGTTTGGAAAGATTTATTCGAAAAGAATATAATGGTATGTAACAGTAGGTAGTGATTCTTGATAACACTTTCTTCGTTCGTGTTGTCCAGAGCATGAAGATATAATTTGTCTCATTATTGCTCATTTTTCTTGCTTAAAGCAGGGGCATCTCTTTTGCCTGTGTATGTAAAGCTATCTTGTATACTTCTAACCTGAACATCCCTCAGTGCTATTCCATGGAAATGTCCCTCGAGTGGAGGAAGAGCTGCAAGAGTTTGCAATAATGCAAATACCGGACTATTGCAGTCAGGACAAAAAGAAAGTTGGAATAGGCCCTGGCCAGTTGGCTTTGGTGTTATCTGGGTTGTGGGCCAAGTACTTTCATTGCCGAGTCACTAGTATCTTAGAAATGTCTTAGAAATCTTAATGAGTTTGTTACCTTCACATCCCCTTTATAAAATAGGCCAAAATATCTTACTGCAGTGATGGAAGTCGAGGGACAGAGATGCAAAGTGATTTTTTTTTTTTGTAGGTGGTGTAAAACAGTGCTAGAGCCAGGTACCAAACCCAGGTCTCCTGAATGCCAGCCATTGCTTTACACAGAAGGGCATCCCTTCTGCTGCAGCTGGCCTGCCATCAAGGAACTGTGAATTGCACTTTCATCCACCAGCTCTGCCGTCCACTTACTGGCAGCAGCTGAGGATTGAAACTTGTTACAGAACCTTGACAGACTTAAGAGTTCTGATTCTATTAAAGGTTAGGAAAAAGCTGTGAATAGGTGTTATGTATATGTTTTCCTAGTATTTATTTCAGTTGAACAGATAAATGTATTCAGTTAAGAAGAAATTGCTTCCTCTCAGTTACATAATTTCACTTTCCTTTACAAGAATGAAACTACATTATAATGTTGTGTTTCAAACAAAAATGTTAACAAAACAATTGTGAAAGAATGTTCCATAAAGTATATTAATCTTGAATCTTCTTGAACAGTATGTTACGGTTACAGAAACTTACTGATTGACCGAGTTTACCTAGTCACAGGAAAAATATGCAACCTAGATTAGCTATGGCTGGAACCAGAAATACTGTTTGGACTACCTTAAGAGTAGCTCTGTCTTGTCTGTGGGGTAAAGCTGTACTGGTGACTGGGTTTGCACATTGTTTTCACAGAATTGATTTGGTTGGAAGAGACCTCTGGGATCATTGAGTCCAACCTTTGCCCTGACACCACCTTGTCAACTAGACCATGGCACTAAGTGCCACGTCCAGTCTTTACTTAAAGACCTCCAGGGAAGGTGACTCCACCACCTCCCTGGGCACCCATTCCAATGCCTAAATTTTTCATTTATTTAAAATTTTGATTTATTTAAAACAGGAAAGTGCCGTCACATACCACAAAACGTTGCACCACATTTAGAGATGTCATTTAATGGTTATAGTAACTCTATAACATACCTCACTCATAGAAATTACATGGGCTTTATGCTGCTTTACTTTCTTTAAATAGTTTTTAAAGTATTGTGCTTCCTCCTTTATCAAAGGTGAAGTTTTAGATGTGACATTGTAAGCTCTCTCTTAAAGCTCATTTTTTATGGGCACCTACACATCTCAGTTAAACGATATTCCATAGTAAGCACTTACCATTCAACTGTAAAAGAATTTATCTTTCTTTGGTCTACTCTTTTGATCAGACAAAGCCAGACTTTGCTTGTTTGGCTCTTCAAAGAATGGATTTGGATTTCGGGACAGTGATCTAGATATCTGCATGACATTGGAAGGCCATGAAAATGCAGAGGTAAGAGTTTTCAAATTGATAACATTTACTACTTTAAATTCAAGAATTCTTTAAGGTTTTTTAATTCAGTTAAGATTTCTTAGATTTCGGAAAAGGCAGGATTTTGCTAGTAGCACATTGGCTTGTTGCATCCTGCACAGTTGAAGCACATACAGCCTATTTTACTTTTAATGCCCTGTAGACGCACATTTAGTGTACTGTAGATGTCCATATAGAGAATACGAGTCACCAGTTTATGTAAATCCATGTGCTGGCTTATTGCTTACTGCTTTTTGTAGGTAGACTTTTCCTCTATGAAATATATGTTTGATAGTAAATATGCTTGTTGGGATAGGATCCATGTTTTAATGTCTGAAGTTGTGATATTTGTTTTTCCTAGAAATTAAACTGTAAAGAAATAATAGAAGGTTTGGCAAAAGTTCTTAAGAAGCATCCAGGTAGGTGTTTTAAAGTATTATTTGTTTTGTATTTACATTTACTATATATGTAGTTAATGGAAATGTTTTATGTACTAAAGTGTTACTTCCCCAGGTTTGAGAAACATCTTGCCTATAACAACAGCCAAAGTGCCTATAGTAAAATTTGAACACAGACGAAGTGGCTTGGAAGGAGATATCAGTTTATACAATACACTGGTAAGCATCTATTTGTGTTTAGTTTGTGGTCAAAGAAAACTTTTTAATTCATTGTGACTCACTGAAATAATCATTTGAGGGAATAATTGTGAAAATAGAATTAAAATACTTTTGTGTGTTTGGGTTGTTTTTTCTACATTACTTAAATTCAGTGGCCCACACCTTCAGCCCAACCCAAGTAGCTGTATAACCTGATGACAGAGCAGCATCATGGCAAACAAAACATTTTTGTGAATGCTTCTGAAAAGCTGTTAGTGTCCCATTCACCATGGCCTTTCTGCCGTCATGAATAGTACATCTCATCCCAGCTTACATCTAGCACAATGAAATTGCACAATTTCTTATGTAATGGGCTCACATTCACCTGTGAAGAAGATGCAATTTGTGGAATTTGTTCCAATATGAGTCTTCTTACAGACTTACTTCTTTGCTGGTGTTTTCCAAGGTTCTTGTTGTTGTTACTGCATTAATACTGTCCTGATTACACCTTTCCATTACATTTGTGAAGGAAATGTTGCATGAATTTTACGGAACATTGCGATATTTTTGGTTTTTTTTTTTTTGCTCTCCAATTCTAATACGCATCTCCTGTGCTTGAACTGCAGACTGTACTATAATTAACCATAAATGATATTGAAACACATTTGATCTCCCCCCCCTCCCCTTTTTGCAGGCGCAGCATAACACAAGAATGCTGGCTACATATGCAGCTATTGATCCTAGAGTGCAATACCTGGGCTATACAATGAAAGTTTTTGCAAAGGTAATATAAAAAGAAGGTACTTAATTGTATAATACGGTGTTTTCTGATACAGCCAGTGAGTTTACCTTTTGCTAGTAACGACTGGAAAGGAGGTGGTAGAATGCTATTAATATGAAGTGCACTTTCTTAAGCTGACTGTACTTCATCTGATTGTGTGTGTCAGAATCAAGTTCTTTAGTCCTGGTATCTTCTGCTATCTATTGAAAGATTTCTGTCTAAGAGGAAGCTGATGAAAGGAAAACTTACCTTTTTTTTCCATTTCAAACCAGCTACAATGCAAAAAAATAAACAAACAAACACAACTGGAACAAATGGTAACTGTAAGATGTAGGGCATGTGGCTGTTCATGGGCTTCCCAAGTTTCCCTATCTAGGACCAGCTCAGAGATTACTGCAGCTTTCTTCTGGGCTACTTGCCTTGTTTTACTTACTGTAAAAGTCAGGAGTAGGTATGGGTTGATGAATGAATGCCTAAGTCTCTACTTCGTGTGCCTAGGACATACACTTGACTTTAAGAGTTTGGAGATATCAAATACCAGCTCTCCTGCGTCTTTTATTCTTATGATATTCTAACAAATATATTCTAACTGTATAGCCTTTGATTGAAACATGGTGTATTTCTTTTTATACAAGCTGCGCTATGAAATATACTCCTCAAACACATCCAGAGAAAGCTTAGTGAGACAGAGGCAAATAAAAACCAGGTTATAGGGAGTGTATCATGCTACCAGATGTTAATGTAATAAAGTGCATCAAGATGAATAAAATAACTTTGTTCCAGAATGGCATGGACATGTTCATTATACTGTCACCAAGACTAGTAATGATTTTGGGTTTTTTTGGTGTGGTCACAGTAGGGCAGAATATTGCCATGTCTATTCTGGGTCCAGATTAAAAATGCCTTGTGTGAATCTTACATTTTTTTATAGTATTGCATAATATTGTATACATTCTAAAAATCTTACTGTGAAGTTGCCAAGTTGTGGGACATACACTCTTGAATGTGTGTGTATGGGGGTGACTTCATAGCTACACAAACACTCTGTGTTTAAGCAAAATGCTTCCTCCTCTGTTTGCATTGGCAGAAAAAACAGGAGCAGCTGTCACATCTGCTGCTAATGTGAAAGTAATTTGTGAATCCCTGTTTTTTCCAGACCTAGGAGGTTAAAAATGTGTTGCTTGTTATGACACATGCTTGAAGCAAAGGGTATCTTAGAAGCAGGTGATGTAGAAAGGTTATACTGTAGTAAGATTTTCAAGCATAATAAGGTAATTCACTGATGTTTGTTTTATGCTGTGTTGTGCAGGCTGGACCATGGTTTAATTAGGTGTGTGTATGTATGCTAGCAAAATGCCAGGTATTGCCAAAGTTGCCCGTGCAACATGGAAATACATGCCTATTAATTAAGTATTAAAAAAATAGGGAGAAACCAAAGAAATACGGAATCATAGAAACAGCTCTAGTAACATGAGTTTAGGAAAATTAAATTTTATAGTATTGAAACCTGGACATCAGATTTGGAGGTTTGTTGGGATTTCTGTTTTGGGGGTTTTGATTTGGTTTTTTTCAATTTGGCACATTATAAACTAAAAAAAAAATATTTTAGCTATGAGAAGTTTTTCTGGTTTTATGTTAGTCAAACTATACTGTGAATTTGCCAGGTGGCACTTGACTCTAGAGACATTTATTTTTCAGTCTTCATAAAAGAACTTCTAGTTATGAGATTAATATGTTTTCTGTTACTGATGGGGTATCTGTTTGCTCTCTGACAAAGTTGTTAGTCTTGAAGAATAAAATGTAAATTCAGTGTTTTGTTTAAAATGTATTTTTTCAGCGCTGCGATATTGGTGATGCATCCCGTGGTAGTCTGTCTTCGTATGCCTATATTCTTATGGTTTTGTACTTTCTACAGCAGAGAAATCCACCAGTTATTCCAGTTCTTCAGGAGGTAGGTTTTCAGAAGAAGAGACTGTGAAAATAGATGCACTGTTTCTTCAAGCCAAATATGAGAAGTCTGGGCTTTTAGGATCAGGGAAATGAATGAAATGTGGGCCCCTTCTGCATTAGCAGGTTCCTAACTCCCACTTTGTTTTACTGGGTAAAACTTACCAAGAAAATTACAACAAAATCGGGAATGTGTTGGACTTAAGTTCTGCTCTTACATTTACTTTGGAATTTTGGTCTTACGATGTTTATATGCTGAACAGGATAGAAAAAAATTGGCAGGTGGTATGGAAAGAAGGGAATTGTAATTATGAGACTGTGCCAGGTGCTCTCGAGATGAGAGTTCAGCTCTTCAGTTATTGTCAGAAGCATTATTTATTGCTCAACACCATATCTGTAAGAGAAAAAATTATTTTATGATTTCATGAGGGGGGGGAAAAGATAACTGATGCTCTGGTACAACTTTAAAGGTACTATTTTACATGTGCCAGGAAACTTTGTTAAGAAAATAACGTTCTGTACCTCCATTGCACGGGTGGGGAGAATATAATTAGTCAGCTGTCTACCTCTTCCTGAATACACTCTGAAACTCCCAGGCACTTCTGAAAATTACCCATTTTTGACTTTTTAGTTGTCTACGTGCAAGAGGAAAATTGGCTTAAGCGCTGCAGTTAAGACTCAGACTTTCTTGCTGATACTTTAGTAGTGGTTGGGGGTTGTTATTTTATTGCTACCCTGAGAGTGCATTTAAGCAACAGTGGAATTTCCCCTTGGCTTTGCTAAAGTCAGAATATAATAGGAGTCATATAAAGTCTCCTTAGAGATTTTGTGGGCAGGAGGGATGTTGGAATCTTGATGAGGTAATTCAGTCATGTTTTCTTTGTTGCAAAGAACAAGTGAAAATAAAACATCCAAATAATTTGAGAGAAGTATAGCAATCATGCAAAAAGACCTTCAAACTTTTTACCAATGGGAAATTCTGCCTATATAGGAAGTAATTGTTAAAATATTTATATTTTTGAATTGTTTCTTACCAGCAAAACTGTGAATCTTTTACAGTGACTTTGAATTAGAGTGGTAACTCTCCTTCTTTATTTTGACAGATATTTGATGGAAAACAGATTCCGCAAAGAATGGTGGATGGATGGAATGCCTTTTTCTTTGATGACATGGAAGAATTGGTAATATTCTAATTCCAGAATAGTCACTAAAACTTAAAGCTTGTTTTTATGGGAAAGTAATAAATTTCTAGCAGTGTAATATATAAAAGAGTAGTTAAACTTCCATATCCATATGATTATAACTTCCCAAATAAGTCCTGTTGTACTGAAATGAGTGTCGACTTTTTCTTGGCTTGTTTTAAATCATTTTTAAATAACGTAAATCAGGAAAAATACTTTTTACTCCTAATAAACAGTCCAGGATTGAGCTAGTGTTAACTGTAGTAATATATCCTTACTTTAACCAAGTGAAACTGTTCATGATAGACAAACTCATAATTAGAGAGGTAGTTCAGGAGGAGGAGAGGTACTTCAGTAACTGTAGGTGCATAAATTGTGTCTTCAATTGCATGCAGAAGAAGCGTCTGCCTTCTCTTGGAAAGAACACTGAATCGCTTGGCGAACTCTGGCTAGGGTTGCTGCGATTCTACACTGAAGAATTTGACTTCAAGGAATATGTGATCAGCATCCGGCAGAAGAAGCTGTTAACTACGTTTGAGAAACAGTGGACATCCAAATGTATTGCCATTGAAGGTACTTATCTGCTGAATTTTTGTTCCATTCATGGGGGAGTGATGAACGCTATTGCTTGAGGATCTGTTCTCCTTGTTGCACAGGATCTTTATGTGGGGAAACTACCATCAATGTTTAAAAAAAGCATTGTTTGCAAGTCCTACAGCTTACAAAATCAGATTAGACTCCTGACTTTTAGTATACATCAATAAATTACTCTTACTTTATTATGGTTAGTCACATATTTTTACAACACTCAGCATTGCTTTGCTATCATCTGCTCTGTGAGGGCATTTAAAATTAAATTGTCTATGTTAAAATAAAAAAGTTTTGTTGCAGCATAATTTTTCCAGCTCTGGTTTGTTTTTCTCCCTTCTTTACACAGATCCTTTTGACTTGAATCATAATCTCGGTGCTGGAGTCTCTAGGAAAAGTAAGCTATTAATGTCTACTAATGATTAACGTTCACTAATTTCTAAAGCGTTGTGCCTTTTCTGTTGTTTTCCAATAACTTTGCCTTTCTTCAATAGTGACCAATTTCATAATGAAGGCATTTATCAATGGGAGAAAATTATTTGGTACCCCATTCTACCCAACTGTTGGAAGAGAAGCTGTAAGTTTTCATAGTTTTTACTATGTTTTTTACTTTTCTTCATCCACTGAATTGATGCATCTAAAGCAGACCTCTTGTATGTATTAATCAAATTGATGTGCACAATATATGTAATTATATATCATCTGCATAAAATGTACAGCTTAGTATTGAGCTCCTGCAATATAAAAGTCGCAGGAGTAGTTGGATGGGTGATGGGTATTTTTGGCAGGTTTGGGGAAAGTAACTTTATTTTGATTTTTGTTTTTGTATAAACTTTTCATTAAGTATTGCAGAAAACTGCAAAATTGGCTATAAAACCCAGAAAGAGCTTTAGTAACTTTACTACCTATTCATGTAAATAAAGAAAACAGACTGATGAGATACTACATTCTACCTACTTTTCCAGTTGATGGAGAAAGTAAGGATTGCTGCTTAAGGAAGGGAAAGGACAATGATCGACTTTTATTTATCAGTTGACCTTCAAAATGTGCATAGTGAGTCAGGGTCAGGAATGTGTTCATGCAACATCATATTAGAGAAGGTACTCCTCTGTGCTACAGGGTCCAGTCATTGATGCACAATAGAGAACTATTGTTTTTTATGTGAGCAAATAAATCAGCTGGAATTAATATTTTTAACATCTACTTAGAGAGGTGTTTCTAAGACAGTTTAGAGGACTGTTCTCCCAGTGGCTTTCCACAGGGTTTGTGTTTCTAAGGGATTTTGAAAATCTTTTGAAAGCTTTTATTTCCCCTCATCCTCCCCTGTCTTCTCTTTTCCGTTTGCTTACTTTATCTGTGTTTTTTCTGAGTTTGTATTAAATGTTCTTTGATGCAGTGACTTTGTGCTGTGCTCAATAAAAGATGTGTTTTTATTGGGGCTTTTTAGTACTGCTGTGATGCAAATAATAATGAATTACAGTGCGGATGTAATTATCTATAACTGACAAATATGTGAGCGTATGTAATATTATTGCTAATTAGATTTTTAATTGTTTGCATTTGTGTTCAACACAAGGCTATAGTGCTTCTGGAAAACATATACTGTGTGTTGGTATATGTTGTCCCTTGTGTTGTTCTGCCTCATCTCAGATTTTCACTGAACATTTTACGTAGGGATAAAAGGCAAGTCAGAAAGCAGCCTTAGCGTGCAAAAGGGCTCTCTCTTATGTGAAAGAATGCCAGTAGTATTACATAGCATTTTATTTCTCCAGAGTGCCCAACAAAGAAGGAGTTCTCTATCTCCTTCCTAAGCCAATGCCCTGCATTGCAGTTTAGTGGTACAGAGAGGAAACTGTAGTAAAGAGGTTCAATAAATTACCTGTCTATAGTAGGACTTTGTTCCCGAGCTGAGGTTAGGACAGTTCTTTTTGTATCTGTGTTTCAATCTTTCAGGCAAGATAATACTTTCAGAATGTTTATGTTGCTCAGAGGCTGTAAACTGTGGCCTTTGCGCTGACACATCAGAACTGCAGCTGTCCTTAGCAAATTGCCAGGGAGGGCAATGATATAGGTCAGTGTGAGGATACTCCATCTTTTCTCATCTTTGCTCTGTCTAGGGGGATGTAATCATGTCATTTGGGAAGGGACATAGACCACTTCAGAAGGCGTACAAGCAGTGATTCAGATACCAAAATAGATCATATGCAAAAAATTGCCCTCTGAAGAGCCTTTAGGAAAGTGGAAGGTAGGCAGCAGGCTTGGGCCTGAGTGAGCTGTTCTGCAAATTCAGCCTCTGGCCCTAAGACTAAATACCTGGTTTTTGCCCAAACTGCTCCACGTCTCTGAAAAAGCTGCCATTATCTAGGGGAAGAAAAGGACTAGATATAATCTAAGAAGTAGTACAATTTAGGGAACAAAAGGAGATGAAAGCTGTCCATTTTGCTTTCATTTCTTAGTCTTGTAAGTGAATGGTTTATATCTTGTATCTGTCTGATGTGTTTCGATAGGAATACTTTTTTGACTCTAAAGTGCTGACAGATGGGGAATTGGCACCCAATGACAGATGTTGTCGTGTCTGTGGAAAAATTGGTCACTACATGAAAGACTGTCCAAAGAGGAGGAGGTAAGTAATACGCAAAGCTAACATAAAATCATTGAGATTAAATCAGGAGAGATTTGGATATTTGAAATTTTAATGGAAACGAAGAATATGCTGAATTGGAGAGAAATCAAAGCTTTGTATCTGGTCCTCAACTTCCCATCCTATTTTTACTTTTTTTAAGACTATTTCTGGGCATCTCTTTAAATCTTAAAGAGTGTTTATGCAAGCACACACAGAGTAAAATCAACAGTCTATAATATGTTAATACTTTTGCTTCATGATCTATGTGTAATTACAGCTTACCTTAAAATTTAGATCACTACATTATCCTTTTATAGTGTAAATATTCAGATGGAGACTGTATTAACTAACTGCACAATTTGTGATGTATTAAAATGGATTTCCTGTAGCCATCATGTTCGGAAGGCAGTGTTGAATTTGAATTGTTCTGTAGATCTGATAACGTACCTCTACAAGGCAGATAAAGGTTCATGTATTAAAATCTAGGGGTAGTTAAAGTGTACATAGTTACGGTGCATATCTGTAAATCATACTAGTGCCAGTCACGTAGTGGTCTTGCACATGTACATTAATTGCACTTAAGAGTGCAATTTTGGATCCAGTACTCACGCAAAAGGAGTCCCTAGTACATGCAGGTCAATGTCTCCAAAGAGAGTTTAGCAGGAATTGACAGAGAATGTGCACTCCTCACATTTTTACATCTTTGGATTTGTAATGACCCATTCAGTGTAAGTTGTCTGACTTCTCCTAAAACCTGTTGAAGCCCTTAGAATGCAGATTAAAGTCTGGGCTTTTTCATTTACTCCTTATGTTCAGTTGTGTGCTTCACAATTCTTCAAAAGATTCTTGGTCTCTTCCTGCTACAAAGTCCTTGTTTGCAGCCTTTTGTTCAGTCAGCAGAGTTCAAGATACATGAAACTGGACTGGAACCCTAAGGTCACAGGTTGACTCTTTCTTTCAGCCGCTCCCTTAACATACTCCTCACAAGCACTAGCACATAGAACTGCAACTCCATTTCCCTATATCTGCCTTAGGAAAAGAAGTTGTGATCTGCTCTTCACACAAACTGCAGCTACAGCACAGCCACACAGAATCTCTCTCAAATTGTATATATAGCTCACAAAACAGTATTAATATTTAACAATCCTACAGATACCGTATGGAAAAAGACCGTTACTTCTTGTCTTGGTTTCTGATCACTAGTTCTTCTCCTGTTTGTTGTATTAGTACTGAGTGTTTGAAAGAGCCTCAGTGCTCACTTTCACATCCTGTCTAGGCTCAGGATGCTAATATACTCTTACCGAGAAAGGTGCCATCTCCCGTCGGGCGGAGGTTATATCTACAAGATAACAGCTAACTTGTTTTGTGTATATTCTGACTCAGTGGGATTGTTGCATAGAACTACTCCCAAACTAAGTGGCAGGCTAAGCCTACTTAACTGTAGGTACAGTTCTGCGCTAATACAGTCAGATAGCTGCTGGACAATTCTGGGGAGCTTCTAAGTTCGTTAAGTTTATGCAAACAGGTTGTTAACCAGCCCAGATTCTGAAAGTGGTTTTCTGGGATTCCTAAGATATTTGTATTCTGGTACAGCTGTTGGTTATGTAACCATTTCCTTTGAACATACCAATATAACAACTCTACAGAGTTGGGGTTTTTTTTGTGTGGTTTTGTGATACTGCTAATAAAAATTACTGTTCAGATTGAAGAAAAAGGAGAATGAGAAAGATGATGAAAAAGAAGTGAAAGAAGATGACAGAGAAACAAGAGAGAAAAGATGTTTCATCTGTGGGGATGTGGGTCATGTTAGAAGAGATTGTCCTGAATTCAAACAAACTCGTCAGAGAAATAATAGCGTGCCAGGTAAGTTAGTTTATGTGGTGTTAGTATAATTTGAAAGTTCTGAGATCCCTTCTCTCTGGTTTTCTATACAGACCTGGTAATTATCTTTAAAAATTTTTGAAACTAATGATTTCAGTCATTGCAAATACAACTTTTAGTCGAAGTGTTGCTTTTCTTCAGGGGAGTAATGCCTCCTGAAGTACAGTCTTTGCATGGGTGTTAAAAATGTACTCGGCAGTAAGTATAGTGTACTTCAGGATATTGTGTTATTTGTCCTCCACTCACAATGCATTTAGGGTGCATTTGGGAGTAGTAATAATAGTAATAATTGAATGCATTTCCTCTTCCAAATGTTTCTCAAATGTTAGCTAACCCTCCATCACCTGTGAGAGGTAAGTAAATGTATTTTCACCAAAAATCAGCGGTCTTAAAGTAACACTTGCAAAAGCATACACGTGCATTAGGAAGCTAGATCCAGCTTTCAAATTACTGTTAGTAATTAGAGACAAGTCTAATTGCAAACCCATTCAAGTTAGGCCCATAGGTGCCTGCAGTATTTGAAAAAGTAGAGAAAGAAATCATAAATGAACTTCAGAGAGAACCTTGCTACTTTTCTGTATTCTGATATCCCTTACTATTTTTTTTTCCTTCCTTTCTTTGCTCGAAAGTTTCTGCTGTTGTTATTGCTGTTTAAAATCCCAGTGCTTACAGCAGTAGCATGGAAACCTGCATAAAGTAGCGCTCCTGCCTGATAGCAAAGTGAGCTTTATTCATGCTAGAATTTTTATTGCTCACAATTAGATTTTGGGTTTAGCTGCTGTACCTGTTAATGTTGGCTGTTGCCAGTAGAGGGAAAGCTTTCCTCTTAAAGGAGAGGAGAGGTTAGAGTGATTTACCTACTCTGTGTCACATGAGAGTTAAGGTAATGCTGACTTCCAGTTCTGTGTTCATTATTCTGTCGTCCATAACCCTTGTGTTTTTTATTGACATTTTGTTCCTTGATTAGGCACCCAGTTGGTCCGAAGCATGGTAAATTCACAGCTAGTGGCTGTGAGTCAGCAGCAAGTGGAACGACCCTTGCGCACTAGACAGTCATCAGAATGTGTAAGTTCCAATGAGCTATAGTATTGAAGTAAGCAAGCTGTAGCAAACCAGTGATCCCGAGCCATGCTAGGAACAAGTTTGCACAGTTTTTTCCTCAACAGATTCTGGACTTTATAATGACAACATTGCACTCTACCAGTTAATGAAACCTTGATTTATAATATAGTGTCTCTTGGAGAGCATTTGTGGTCTTTCAGTATGGAACCTACATAGTCAAATTTCATATGAGATAGCTTGCAATTCTGAAAGGCCAGCTTCACTGTCTTTGAGATTTAAGCTGGGATGCCTCTTGAAATCTTGTGTTTAGTTATTCTGGCAATGTTCTGGAGTTACTAAGGGAAGTAAAGCGTAGCTCATTGTTAACATGCTGGAGACTTAGGTTTGTGACTATCATGGATCTCTGTGGTTTAAGAGAACTGTCTTAAGGGTCTGTCATGAACAGGCAGGGAACACAGATGAATTATACTTCAATTCGGATGTGATGTACCGGGCAAAATCTGCCAGAGCACACTAGAAGCACAAATAGAACAATGGGGAAATTTTTGGTAGTTTTCTTTTAGAATTTGTCCAAGTTTCTATAGAACTAGATAAAATATGTTTAACCTGCTTCTAAGTGGAGGTAGATAGGGGAAGGTATTTGAGCAAATGCAGCTGTTAGCATTTAATGTTTTTGGAGTACAGAATACAGCAGAAGTTTGTTAATTTTACGCTATTAATCTGAGAAACGTTAATGAAGCTGGCAAGTAAGCAAACATAGTAATCAGGGCTGCTGATCGCTAGTGCTCTGTTCAGTTTACTACTTTAGATGTAGAGTATTTCCTAACTGATCAGCAAGCATTTATTGGGATGTTTGCTCTGGTAACAGAGACTTTATGACATCATTTTTCCTATAATAATATGCTGTTAAAGAGGGACCGATACAGCCCTAATCTAAGTGAAGGGCTGAACTGCCACCTTGCTATCACACGACACAGTATCTTTTTAGGAGCCTTGTATTTCTGCTTGGGAAAATGAGGCATGGGAATTCGTGTGTGCACCCGCATAGAATCATAGATTGGGCATATCATGCACACTAGACCTACTGCATGTGCACAGTCTTGTGTCATTTGGATGTCATTGGCTCTGTGTGTGTGTGTTGCATGGTTGTCATTTGCCCAGGATTTCTTGGTGAATATGTACTGTCCAAGGATTGTTTGAGGATAGTGGGAAGGGAGCAAGAGGTAAAAGGAAAAGCAGGAGAGTGTGGAAGCAGATTAAGAGGCTGGAGCTTAACATTTCTCCTCTCCTGCTGCTGGCATGTCCAGTGCATGCTTGTGGTTGTTTAGTATTTGTAGGAAGGCTGTAGTGTGTGCATGTGCTCTATTTTTAAAACATTTAAACTGTTAAACTAATAGTTGCTGTTCAAATCCTGGGTTTTACCTTCTCTTCCTGGTTTGATAGGAAGACATAGGAGGCAGTCATACAGGAACAGTTGGAATAGCAGCAGGGAGCAGTCCCAGCTTCTGGGCTTCAGCTTTTGCCCAGCCAAAGACACACAGCATGCTGCTATAAGGAATAGCTCTGAAAGGCTGGCGTGGGGACGTCCTGCAGACCTCTGGTTATTGAAGAAAAGTGACTACAAATTTAAACAGACAGGCAAGCAGTCAGGGATAGTAACAAGCTGCAGAGACCTTTAACTTCAGATGTTTGACAGCAGCTGAATTACTTGAAGCTTAGCTGTCTGCTATAGTCTATGGAGGGAGACAAGCAACTCCAGGGAGGGATTGAGATCTGAGATTCAGGTAATTATCTCTGGTTTAGGTAGTTGTCTGTCATTTGAATTTCCCTTTGGAGGCACCTGTCTTACACTGTCACCATCTTGTCTCAGTGCTTAAAACCAGATTAGGTTAATCCAGACATTGGTAATAAATTTTGGCAGATAAACTGGAGAACTCTTCTCCCAGCCACCCCAATTCTTGAAGTGTTGCTCTGCTTAGTTGTAATACCGAACAGATGAAACGGGCTCATGCATGTTTCTCTTGCTAGTGAAAAGGAAAGCTTTGTCAGAGCTCTGCAAAGGCTATTTTTGTGCCTTTAGCCATGGCCTGACATCAGTATATGGAGGTTGAAACTGGGTTTCAATGTCTTGTTTAACAGATTAAATAAAAATTAAAGAAATATTAGGAGCTTACTTTGGAATTGCTTAAAAAATGTCTGTGGTAATAAGAACCACTCTATTTAGAAGTAAGGTTCTAAAGAACTAGTTAATGAGTTAAGAATTAGTTAATGAAATTCTGGGCTGTAAATAAGTAGGGTGGGGAAGATGCTGATTAAAAATCAGAAGCAGATGTGTGAGGAGTTTAATGAAGAGCTTGGGGCTAGTGTTTACTCAGAATGATGTTTCTGATGGTGCGATCTGCCACATTAGCAGACAAAACTATCTGATGGTGACAAATCAGTGTCAGTCAAACTGCACTTATTTAAACCAGCAGGAAATTGGGTGCAGTATTTGGGGTGTTGCTGGGAAGTGCTTTGCCTTTTTTAATGAATAGTCTAATACAGTGGGTGGTTATTAAAGAACACCATTAAATACCTAGTGAACTAATCAGAAATACATACTTTTTTTTTTCCCCTCCAGTCTGATTCGCATCAGTCATCTTATTCTCCACAACCTCAACAATTTACACAGAATTCCTCTCAGCCAGCCTCCATTAACCAGACTCAGCCACAACCAATATCCCAGTCCAAGCACGTTCCGCAACCACAGCAGGGTGCACAGCCACCCCATCAGGTCCAGCTGTCTTTGTTTAACTTTCCCCAATCTCCCCCAGGTCAGTATTCCACCTTGCATAACCTGGGACTACTTCAGATGCACCATCACCACCAAATTCAGCTTCCCAACACTTCTTGGCCTATTCATGGGCCCGTTATTCACTCTGCACCGGGTAACCCTCCTCATTCTACAAATGTTCCATTTTCTATGAGATCTGGCAGCAGCAGCACCACAAATAACCAGAGCAGTGTAAGCTTGAATGATCCCAGTATCATCTTTGCGCAGCCTGCTGCCAGGCCCATGGGAATCCCCAGCACTTCTCATGAGGGACACTGGCACAATCCTGTGACTCCAAACTCACTGGTGAACAATGGCACTGTGGGGAATTCAGGTAATTCTTCTCTGTTGTATCAAACCTCTCGCACTTTGTGTACAAGTGTTAAGTGTTACAGAAACAGCTAACTCCTTCAACTTGTTTTATATTAAAAATATGATGCTTAAGAAACTTAAGTCATTACCTTCACTGTCTTAACATTTTCATAGGAAAAAATTAGGCGAGTTGGATCATTGTAACTTTTAGGCATTGGTCCTATCTGCCATTAACAGCTGTGCAACACATGAGAAATCATGCATTCAACTAAGAAATGTTCTAATTGTTTGCGTCTAAAGCACCTGTCTGTGAATGTGCTTACAAATATGGTTTGCATTTATCTTGTTATGTAGTTTATTAGATGAATGCTGAGACTGCAACTACGAACTTAAGAGACTGGCAGAATTGTGGTTGTGCAAGTTGAATATTGCCTCCTTGCATTTAGTGCAATATAACGTGATATTATGCGTTCTTTCTTCCTATGGTTTGTCCTGCCACATTTAACTTCCATAACCTCAGTGCTGTTTCCTGAAAATACTTCATACAGACTTTCCCTGTGCCAAGCAGGCAACAGCCTTTTGCCTCATACGAAAGCCAAGTACATTTGTATGTTTGAGGCTGAGAAAAGCAGTATGTAGTAATTAAAGACCATACAGTTTTCTGTGCAAAATAAACGGTGGCAGCCCCTAAATTTTAACTGTAATATTTAGATCATGATAATGGTCTTTTGATTTATTCTGAGTGTGTAACTCCTCCTATGTTTAAAAAAATATATCCATCATACAATATACTGATGCAGCTGTTCATCATAAGGTGGAAATTTTGAATCTGCTGCACAGCCTTTCTCTGCACTAATAAGGTGATTGACAGCAACAGTAGATTTTCAGCTGAGTCAACAGTGTTGAATGAGGTATAATTCACCAATGAGTTTCAGATATTTGTTGAGATGCTGGGCATGCATGTTTTTCTATTCAGACCTTTGTGAGGAATATCTGTTAGAGGATACAGAAACTGCTACGAGTGCACTTTCTGTGCATTCAGTGTGCTTCGTCCCTACCACCCCATTTCTGATCTTAATTCTCTGTCTACGCTCGCCTGTCCCCTCCTTTATGTCCACCCCAGCTCTGACTTTTTGTCAAGCAGCTCCTTCCGATCCAAGTCTTCTTACCCAGGTAGCTGCCTTCTTTCAGACAAGCTCCCCAAATTCTAGTTTCTGCTCCATTCTTCCTTAACGAGTCCCCTTTCTCATCATGTAGTCAGTTAGTCCTTGTCTTCAGTCATTTTCCTTTTGCTCTATCTTTGTTTGCTTCCACTCTCATTGTGCCTGCCCAGGTTTCCCAGTTTTCTTGTGCTGGCAGTCGCAGTATTTTTTTCCCATCTCTCAACTTCCATCTATTTACAATCTCATCACACCCCGTTTCCTAGTTCCCAGTTTTGTTTCCTTTTTGGCTTAGATGCCATTAAGGTGGGGTCACTGGGTAGGCGTGCAGTAGAGATGAGCTGTCTGCTCTCTGTTTGAAGCCTGCTTTCTTACTTGCTCGGGACAATTTGAGAACAGTAAGTTCATGGAAACTTTGTCTTAGCCTGCATAACCTTGACTTGGAAGGTGCGACTGCTTTCTTTTCAGTTGACAATTGATCAGAAGTAGGATTGTTAGAAGTTTCAGATAGACAAATTTTTTGTCATGCATACACCAGAGCCGTGCTTCATGTTTTACTGTATAGAAGTTACTGTTCTTTTAAAAAGTGTAGCTTACTTTTATTTACTGAAAGTCCATCTGCAAGGTTTTTTTATGATGAGCCTGAAAGGGAGCTGATATACTGAGAACGATAGTTACTTAAATGTATTTATTTTTAAATGTACATTGATCAAGTTCTTAAATTAGCAAGCATTGCTGTGTCTTGTAAAATTGGGAGCTATGAGTAAAAAGAGCAGGATTAGTAATACAGCATTTAGCATCAACTATTGTGTGTCCTGCATCCTTGGATGCTTGATTTCTCATCCTTAATGCTGCAGTCATACTGGATTTGTAAATGGAATAGCTCTCAATTTGTGTACTTACTTCAAAAGTTTTTATTTTTCTCTCTAAAAATTGATTTTAAGTTGGTCCAATGATCTAGATATCAAGTTTCTTAAGCATACAAGTATTAGTGGAATTCCAGTGTACATCTGAGAATTATTTCTTGCTGTAGGGTAATAGCTTTCATGTCACAGCTATGTCAGTGATAGTGAGTATCTGTGTGGGATCAGATATTAGTAACATTGTTCTGACCTTGTATTTTTCATCATGAGAATGACATAGGAATAGTGAAATTGTAGGTCTTGATTTTAATGCTGATTCATCCTCTGTCTTCCTCCCCAATAAATTCTGTTATAGTGAATAATGAAGTAATTTAGGTGGTAATTTTTGTTGATGTATATTAAGAAAAAAAAAGAAGAATAGCACATCAGACTAATCACATTAAGTCCCCTGCAAACTGTTATTTAAGATGTAAATTGTATTTGTGACTTACTGTTTAATTATTTCAACTTGCAATGTGCTTTTCCCTTTCAATTGAAAAATAGATCAGGGTTTCCAAGGACAGTTTGGTAAAATGAACCCTCCTTCTGTCCCTTGGGACCATGGGACCCCTACCCATTTTCCTCTCCTCCGAGGAGCGTGGCCTTACAATATGCCTCAGAACTACATGCAGCAGGGAAATGCCAGCTATCCACCGAACAAACCTTTCTACCCTCAAGGTACTAGAACTAGTATATGAATCAACAGCTCATGCAACATGTCTCTTTACTGTCTCAAAGGCTTTAAAAGCCAAGGAATTATGTTTCACTTGCTAGGCTCCCTGGAACCATAATGAATCCAAGAATCAAATCAGCGCTTCGGCTTCCTGTATGGATGGATGAAAATCTTTGTGGGAGGGAAGGGGTTAAATCATATTCTGAAATCTGAGCCAATTTTTAATCTGTTGCACTTCTAGCCTCTTTCTCCTCCACTGCTGCTGTTTCACTGTAGAGCCACCTCTGCTTCAATAGAGATTAAGATGATTTGCCCATGAGCATGTTAAGAATATGAAAAATTTTTGTCCTAACTCATTTTATTTGGCTTTTGTACCTTGCCTTGTGGGATGATTTATATAAAAACTTGCAAGACCATAGAATAGTTCAGGTTGGAAAGGGCCTCTGGAGGTTATCTAGTCCAACCCGTCTGCAGTCAAAGCAGCACTGACTTCAAAGTTAGATCAGGTTCAGTTATTCAGCGTACTTTGAAGGACTGACTTTATCCAACTCTTTCTGATGCTACTGAATGGTAAAGGTGTTCAGCATCTGGCAGGATTGGGGAAGGCTGTAGGAAAAAGACCTTTGGCTCCACTAAGAGAGAAACTATGCCCAAATCTTACTTGGACGCTTTGCAATTACCATGTTGCTGGGTCACCTAGTATAAAATGAGAGATACTGGCACCAAATCCTTTTTTCAAAATCTAATCCATTGGCTGTAGCAAGGTTTCCAAGTGAGACCCATAGTTAAAAATCCTGAAATTCTTTTTGTTAAATAACTACAGTAATGATGTATTGATGATTCTGAGAGCATTTTGGAGATAGGATTAAAGTAATACTGCATTTTCCCATTAAATGGGTTAGTCTAACAGATAGCATTTGTGTGAGTCTAGTAAATGGCATTATTTCTAACACAGATTAATACATTGAATATAGCCAAGCACTGTTAAATATATTTAATTTGCTGAAGTAATTGTAATCCATTTTCTTTTAGCTGGTCCACTGATGCAGAGTAACCAGCGGTTCTCACTTCTGTCTCAAGGACACCCACACTTGAATCTGAATTACATTCAACAGAAAAAGTGAAATTTAATGGGATTGTGGGTGGGTGGGGGGAGGGGAGGAAAAAAATTCAGGTTCTGATTTAAAATCTTAATGCAACATGTTTAGATACAAGATTATTTAAGACTGTTTTTAAACTGTATCATTTGTACATAGATATGAACTATAGTTTTTACTAGTATCACAAAACTGAGTGATACAAATTTCATCTATTTTATTACCCTATTTTTAAGGGGAATTGTGTTTTGTTTTATCTTGATAAACTGTAAAGAGAGAGAATTTTTAAAATTAAGTTCTTTATTTTCTATTAGCTGTATTCATACTTTGGTTGCTTCAGACTTTATATATATTGTTCTAAAAAAAAAATAAAATTAGAAGGGGATTTCATGTGTTTAAAAATTTGTCACTTCTATTCTTTACAGAACTATGTAGTGCCAAAAAACTTTTTAAACGAAAAATAAAACTGCAAAAAAAGGACATAAGACTTTTTCCTCTTCCCTATTTGTATGCATGCTTGCATTTAACTGTAATTAGGAAACCAGAATAAAAAAAACTGCTTTAACTTAAGATAGAAGAGATGAAAGATGAGCAGCTTTAATGAGCCTTATAATCAGTATACCTGTTTTTCCCCATGCTGGTGTCATTGCATGTGCCATTCACAGCCAGTGTGTCTTTCTTGTAAAATACTTGATTTGAGGGAAGAGTACACCTGCTTTTCTGTTCATAAACTTTGCAAAATAATATGAAAATACTCTAGAAAAATCAGGCTGTACTATGAAATAATTTTAAAGAGGACTTTCCATAAATTCACGTGGCATACTACTTTTTGTGTTGTCAACACTTATTGGGCCATATGTGAAAATACTTAAGCCATAAATGCAGTGTTCAGGAGATAAACCTGTTAGTCCCTGCTCCTGAAGCAAGACTGTGAAGAAAGGTATGGTACACAAGGGGTTTAACACAACTGATTTCCTGTGATATTTAATTATATGTACTAAGATGAGAACTGTAACTTGAGTAAGAGCTTAATTATTCTTAATTTGAAAAACTTCCTTTCCTGTACTGGAGGTTTGAGATAATTCAGGCTGGTAGCTCTTCAGTGTTTAACTTGAAAATCCTCTCACTGTGGCAACTGAATGCAGTGGCTGTTTGTTAAAACACCACCCTAATTGAGAATGAAGCCAGCTTCAACTAGGGGACATCTAAACAAAGTATTAGGAAAGAAACAGCAAGGAGCCTTTAAAGACAAACACCGCCCTTTTTTTTTATTGCTCTTCACTAGTTTTTACAGACCTTGAAAAAAACAATTTAAAGACAATCCTCAAATTCTATCAGGAGGATGAGTAACTAACTACATAAAAAGTAGCCTTAACTTTCTTTTAATTAAAAAACCCAAACAAACAAGACTTGTACAAGAGGAGGAGGATTAAAGAAATGGACTGCTAAAGCAGCCAGTACATATCCAGCTGTCCCCTAAAGCAAATAGGACAGTATTAGACTGCAGTTCAAGGTCCTGTGTGCTGGATTTAGTTTGTTATTCATTCCCTCGCCGACTCTTCTTGTGACTTTTCTTAGATCTGTAACAAACAATAAAAAAGCCATGACACAGTACTAGTAATTGTTTTGAAAGACCAAGGTGATCCATAGCAGTAAGTGGTGTTTTCTGTGGTCAAATATGGATATGTGTCTTGACTACAACATAGAGGATTTGATCTCCAACAGTGTAAGAAGACCTCCAATCGCCAAGATTGAATGACAAGTAAGAACTCCTACATCAGTACAGACACCCTTAAGAAACAGGCCAAGCCTTTACCTTTCAGGTGATTTGGAATGACTCCTGTGTCTGTGACTACGATGATGCCCTATGAGATAAAAAGGTAACAGTTACTTCATAGACCCTGGAATTCTTTTTTGTTTTGCTAATGCAATCTGCTTCTAGTGAACAAGTGTCCTAGATAATGCCAGAACAACCCTAGCCTTAATTAGGCACTCAAATTAACCTCCTGGCAAATATTGGAAAAACATACTCAAGGTAATTTTGCATGTATTAAAGGAGTCCTCCAGCTGTGCTATAATGAGCAGTTTTATGAGCCAGATTAAGGACCTATGCTACCTTCTTGATACTGTGACACAGATTTTTCTTGCAGTGGATGTTCTGCTCATAAAGACTTGCCAGAATTAATCTGTAAATGACAAAAGTACCTGGAGATTTAGATCTTGATCTGTGGCGCCTCTCCCTGGATCTGCTCCGGTGTCGTCTTGGGCTTTTGCTGCGATGCCTCTCCCGGCGTGGTGATGGACTGAGAGAAAGGAAGCTTTTAAGATAGCCATACTAAAAATGCACATGTTCTAAGATTAAGTAATAGAAAAGACTACCTTCTTCTCTTTGGAGAGCGGCTGCGCCTGTAATTGTGGGAGAAAAGAAGAAATATTAGCAGAGCCAGCTGTTTTAAGTTCCCTGTATTCTCCAGCAACAGCACCAGGGCTTCCCTTGCATTCCCCTGTATCCCCAGTTGGTGTGTGTTTGGCCTGCTGTACAAGAGGCAGTACATGCTTCTGGACTGGCCCATACAGTTAGCAGATGAGGTTAGTAATGAGTTTTTCCTGGCTTATTATCAGTAAGAACAATTAACAGGATGTTCTCTGCAGCCTCTGACTTACATGAAAGCAAAGCACTTGGTTCTCTTTAATATCTTCACTGTATTGTCAAATTTAGTTAAAGTTAGCCAGCAAGTTCAAGAGTTACTGAAGGACTAGAGAAACAGGCAGGAGGGTTGACTGTGGCTGTGTACTCCAACTCCTTACTTTAGAAAGTGGCTAAAGAAGTTGGGAGGTGTAAGAAATTCTGGCTGAACTGTCATCTTCACTTCTATGCTTTGCTCCAGCCATCTGCAGTACAATTGGTAAAAAATAGTGCTCAAGAAGAGCCATGTCACCTTCTTGGAGACCTGCTTCGGCTCCGTCTGTATCGCACAGCTGGAGATCTGCGAGGTTTATCAAGGTCTCTGTAGCCTCTTCTGCGGTGATCAGGAGACGGTGCTCGTTCCAGCTACAAACAATGGTGGGGGGGTGGGGTGGTTCTGTAAGTCTTATTTCATCAAGGTTTTTATCTATCGGTAAAGATTTCTGAACAATTCATATAAATGATAAAATTCATACAATTAAACTTCCCCATCCTCACATATTTCATATTAAGTGAGTGGTACTGCCTAAGCTTGCCAAGTGGAAATTGAAATGGCCACCTCTCATACTATTGATTCTCAAGAAGTACAGCAGAATTGACTATTGATGGTCACTGTAACTTTCATCATCACCTTTAGTTCTCTCCATTATATTTGTATGTAAAACAATTTATCTGAAATATGTTTAACACAAAACAGATTCAGATTTGGAATTTCAGGAGACACAAATGCTTGACAAACACAGAGCACTTGGGAACTACTTCAGGGTCTAATAAGTTCTCACAAGCAGCTTCTATGAAAGCAGGTTAAGGGAGGAGGTAAGAGTTGCAAGCAGCCTCCTAGTACCTCCCCTCAAATATTTCTCATAGGCCATAAAGTGTTCTGTGGTGGTTCAGCACCAGCTTCAACTATCCCTTTCCAAAACAGTTCACCAACCTTTTCATCTTCCTCTTCCTCCTCCTCACTAGATTCTACATCATCCATATCTTCTTCCAAAGCACTAACACGAGGCTCAAGTTGCTCAGCTTCTTCCAGAACATATCGTTTCTAGGAGAAATTACAACTTCATCTTACATAATCCAAGTATGAACAAACACCTAAGAAGGCATCTTGTGTGCCAGAAGGGCCTGTGTCACAGCTTTATTCAACAGGCCAGTAGCCAATACAACTACTGAATCTGATGCAATTAAGAATTCTGTAACCATCTACTTTTCCAAACCTGTAATCGAGGCAGAATGATATCGCATACACGTTCCTCATGGAGTAGTTCATCAATAAACTCATCCACATGCATCAGTTCAAATTCTGGGGAGGGGGAAAAAGCATTTAAAAGACAAAGATTAGTGGCCAGAGTAAAGATGAAACACTTCAGAATTTATGTCAAATGGGCTGTACAAACAAGAGTTCTAAATTCTCAAAGATGAGGAAAATCATTAGGCCAATCTTGCAAAAAGGAAATGACTGCACAGCTAGGATTAGCAGATTCACAGTGCTTAAACCAGCACTCAAACGGTGTTTCTTTGATATTTATGGAACCGCACTTCAATGCCCAACGGAAAACACAAGCACTTGGGCAAAGCAAAATAAGCAAGGCAGTTCTCATTTGTACAAGTCAGCAAGACCAGCGACAGACTATCCAAAGGATGAATGGTTATGCCACAATTTTTTAAGCTTCTATTACTAAACAGAGTATTTACTTTTATCTAGCACGATACTTTTTTTTAACAAAGGGTCATCCATGAGTTACCAAGAACCCACAACAAAGTAAGCGTGCTTACCCCCATTTCTGTTCTGACTTTTTATTTTTCGATAGTCATTGTACAGCGGTTCAAGATACTTGTAGCAGTCAATGGCAGTGCCTGTCAATCTCATGTACAATGCACCAAGCATTCTGACATACCTGAAAAGTAAGCCATTGCACGTATCTGAGCTTTTTGCATAGTTAGCAGTTTAGATAAAAGAAGAGTTTTTCCCATAAGTTCCTGAGAAAAATCAGTACACTAAAATAAATAGAATATGCAACCATTTACATTTTCTTTGTGGAATACTCAAGTGTATATACATATATATAGACACACACTCAAGTATACATATATAATAGCTGTATGGGTGCGTTATCACTCAGAAAGATGAAAGAAATACTGAAGAAAAGTAAATTAACATGGCTCCCTTAATGCACCTCGTTCTAAATACTTCAGGCGGAGGTATATTATCACACAGAGCACATGCCACAAGGGCAAGCCATTCCCCACAGCCCAAGTGACAAGGACAGCAGTCTTGAAAACAAAAGGAAAGACATGCTTTTCAGCAAGCAGAGTTTATCGGGGCTCACTAAAAGCTAAACTCTGCACTGAGGTTTCCCTGACTGTTTTGGACAGTTTCACTGAGTACAACAACCAACAGAAGGACAAAACAAGCTACCAACTTACTTGAAGTCTTCATTTTTTATGAACTCCACAATGATGTCCTTTTCGGGCTGGATCTGCAGCATCTTCAGTGTTAAGCACAAGAAGGGTGTAGGCTTAATGTTCCCGCCATAGACGCCTCCCACGTACTTCAGCTCCATAGCCTTGTCCACCACCAGCTCCACCACAGCAAAAAAAACCTCCCCCCCCGCCCCCCCCCCCCCCCCCCCCCCCCCCCCCGCCATACCCGTCAGGCCAAAGCACTCCTCCTTCCAGTACTTGGACTCGTAGATGCGGGTGCGGATGATCTTCTCCACCAAGTACTGCGGGTTGGTGCCGTGGATGCTGTGTGCGTCCTTCACCGTCCGGTTCGCCATGGTCGCCGCTAAACAGCTCCCCTCAACTCCGCGGTGGGCCGCCGCCGCCCCGCTCCCCTTCCGGGAG
>NW_009623386.1:0-357 GCF_000690535.1 Cariama cristata
CTGATGTAGCCGCTGATGTCCGAGCGGCCCCAGAAGTTGTCCTCCAGAAGGCAGGCGCTGTGGGCAGAGCTGATGTAGTAGTGGGAGAGGGGCTGCGCCATGTCCTGGCACACCTTGCGGTGCTGTGGGTCGAAGATGGAGCAGTCAGCGGACAGCAGGTAGCGCGTGAAGCCATCGATGGCCAGGTAGCCCTTCTCCCGGCCCTCCTTGGAGGGCTCGTACTTGCCGACAATCTCCAAGCACTTCTCCTCTGTCACCCCCTCCATGCCCTGCTCCACCTCCAGGAACATCAGCAGGTCCTTCAGACCCAGGTACTCCTTGTTGCTGGAGAACTGCACCAGCAGGAAGAAGATCTCG
>NW_009623386.1:379-605 GCF_000690535.1 Cariama cristata
AAGAGGTCGCAGGCCACCTCCGCACCGGGACGCTCGCTGGCCTTCTGCAGCTCCTTGAACTTGAGCTCGATGGTGGAGGTCTTCATGCCTGGGTTGAGCGCTTTGATCAGCTGCACAGCCCGGGACACGGGGATGCGGCCAGACTTCTCCAGGTCGGCGAGGTCGAAGACGGAGGAGATCCAGGAGGTCCGGAGGCTGGGGTGGCCAGTCCCGGGAGCCTCAGGGC
>NW_009623386.1:749-975 GCF_000690535.1 Cariama cristata
CATTGCTGCGCAGGATGGGCGTCTTCTTGCCCACTCGCACCTCTTTGACCGACTTGATCTCAATCTTGGCCTTCTCCGAGTCCTTCTTGGAGGGTTCCCAGCGCACGGAGCGCATGTCGGCGTCCAGCACGAAGAAGCGGCTGTACATGCGGGAGTTGGAGCGCACCTTCTTCAGCTCACAGCCCTCCAGCATGAAGGAGATGCAGGCGGCTGTGCTGTTGATCTT
>NW_009623387.1:0-18259 GCF_000690535.1 Cariama cristata
TGCTGATTTGGTCCCATTGTAAGTTTCTTTTTTTCCAATGCCATATCTAAAAATCAGGTCTTGGTGTTTTGAAACTCAACCTGAACGTCCCAGTAAAATAACAAACAGCTTCCTTATGACTTTCTTAAAATCACTGCTGCTAGATTTAGCTCTTGGAGGTAAGGAGGACTGACATTCCAGTGGTGTGGAGCTCAGATTGGTTTTGTCCCCCACAGCAGCTGGAATGAGGTCAGGGCAAAAGCTCTGATCCCATTGCACTCACTGCCCAGGACATATCTGCATCTCCGGTGCAGAAAGGATTTTGCTCTGAGCAATGTCACACCTGGTTTTCAGAAGCATTAAACTCACGCTTGCACAACTCGCTGGGTCAATGTCATTACGTGCGTACCGCAGTGACCGCTAACCTCTGTAGCCTGCAGCTAGCCTTGTTTCTGAACAGAGGATTTAATGAGGGCATTACACGACAATCTGGGCTGTCCCAATAGGCGCCTTGGGTGTGTTCCTCCATGTTGAAGTCATGAGATAATTCCTCCTTCTTCAAACCTTTGTTGCAGCCATGTGGGACCAGACTCCTTTGTCTTTTTATCCTACCTGGAGACTGGTCAGTGCCCTGTAGGAAAAGGATTACAGAAACTTGCAGTGGCTTTGTTGTTACGTGCTGGAGGGGACACAGGGGGTCAGCCACCGAAAGGCAAGCAGGGTGCATGAAATAACAACTTGGTTTCAGAGCTAAAATGAGAGGCTGCAAAGGACAGGTGGCTCAGCAGATCTGTCCCTGCCTGAGGAGCGATGCTGCTGAAGCTGCTTTCATTGTGAAGAGGAAGCAGAGCTGCAAGCCTGTGCCAGAGGAACGGGTGGGAAAAATCAGGGAGGAAAAAAATTACAAGCAAAAAAGTCAACAAAACGAGCGGGCTCTCGGCCAGGCTCTCTGAGGCAGATGGCACTGTTGGTTACAACAGCTGCAACTGAAAATCCAGGAGAAAACAGGGATAGCTGACAAATATTTAAAGATTGCTACCAGCTGTTGAGCCCAAACCATATCTCCTTCTCTGCTGAGGAGAGAAAGCTTTGTACTGGGACATCTTTACCATCTCTTTACCATTGGATGGCAAAGACGGTATTTAGACGTTGCTAGAAAGATCAAGCCCCTGAATGCCAGCAATGTCTTGTCCTACGGTAAGATCCTTAAGCCTGACGGATTTGCAGCCTCCTGTTCCCACCAAAGCAGGTGGGGTGTTGTGCCTCCCTCCTTCGCCTGGCTCTGCGGCCCACTGGTCTCCTCACGGCCGCTGGAGTGGAGCGGTTATGGCTCCTCAGTCCGGTCAGGAGGGAGAAGCGGCCTTGTGTGACAGGCAGTGCCCTTCCATGTTGAGGACTGCTTCCCGCCTCCCGGCTTGCTCTGTTTGCCTACCAAAGGCAGTTCTGTCCTTTGAAAACTGGGCTGTCCTCGCCTTTCATCTATGCTGCATCTTCTCATCTTCATCATCTCTGCCCTAGCAAACATGGCCAAACGGCCTGGCCTGGCCTCTGCCCCTTGCGGGTGTTCCGCTCGCTAAAGAACCCGGGCACTTCTGAGAAGGAAAGTACAGCTCTGTACCCATTCTTACCAGGCACTTTTCTGTGCTTATAAATTTGGCTTCAGCCTCCGGTACTTCTCTCCTCCTAGGAATGCTTTATTTTTATTCATAACTGGAAATGCAAGCGTAACCGCCAGTGTTCGAGGTACCCATTCTAAATGTAAGGGACTCTTCACCCAAAGGAGTGCTTGGAAATGTACTGTTGTCTGCCCATAGACTGTTGGTAAGAGTGAGGCTTTGTCAAATTTCTTCTGGGTCCCCACACAGTTGTTAAACATCAGAAAAACGGATCAATATTGGGAGTCTGTCTTCCCTTCCTAATCTTCTTGTGTTGCTGTTTCATATGAAACTTAGCAAAAATACTTGGGACTGAGTTAGATTCATAAAAATTCATTTGTTTGCCTTTCTACAGGTGACTGGTAGGAAGGAATGGAGAGCATTGAAAACTCTTTTAAAAGAAAGTAAGGAAGTTACCATCAGAGCTGCTTACAGCTAAAGGTGATGACTAACTATGTTGGGATCATTGAATTCATCCATCTGAATCCTAATAAGAACATAAAAGCACAAAGGGATGTCGGAGGACACAGCTGGTCACCGAGGGGAGAAAAGAGGATCCTGTGGACTGCCAAGGTGAGCGCTGTTAGGACAAGATTATCTTTCCTGTCATGTACTTGCCAAGCTGCTGCTCTGACTTTGGTTGGCGCTCTGCATTTGGTGTCATTTTCTCCCCCTCCTCACACACACAATGAAGTGAAACTTTTCAGTGGAGAAAACAGGTAAGGGAATTAAGTAAAATAAACCAACAGATTGGGTATGCCTCTGAAATATTCTGGAGTCTAGGCTTGCCAAATTTCTACTTGAGCAGGAGAAAACCCAATTCTCCTGCCTGAACATCCTACCCTGCCCAACGCAGGAGCAGTGGGAAGCTTGAGCTGGCCGCTCCGCTGCTGCTCCGAGCGGTGGGTGGGAAGGTGGCCACTCTGGGACGGTTTCTTGGGGTTTTGGGGTGGCATTACTGATGCTGTGCCCTTGCAGGGCTGCGGGGAACTGCACACAGAAAGGAAGAGCAACATCCACAGCTGAGAGCGTGGGTAGAGTCCAGCCCCAAATTAACACCGGTACAATTGCAGCTTGCAATTGCAATGCGTGCTTCGGTTGCACGGGAAACTCCATCCTACAGGCAGATCAAAATGGATATTTTGCTTGGCAATTGTCTTGAGCTGTGAACGCTGTTCATTTCGGTATGGATAATTATGTCCAAGTCTCTTTAGTCTCTTTCTCTGTTAAAGAAGTATCCCTAACGGGATTGCCCTTAAGTGGGACCATACCTAGATTTGCTGCAATTATCTGATTAAGGCTGTCATGGCTTTTGTGCTTAATTATACTGCAGAGAGGCATGAATACAGCAGGGTGCCTAAACCGATCTTTTCCCAGACATGGGCATTTAGTGCTCTGTTGCAGATATCAGCTCATGTGTTTGGTGATTTTCTCATGCAAGCAGTCCCTGTATGGATTCTATAAGTGCTCTGATTTCTTGTTGAAATTTTCTTTACTATGTTCTTTCAGCTTCTCCTAGAAAGCAAGTGGTTGGAAAATTTGAGCTGGAACATTTTATGTTGGGTTTTATAAAGCAAAATTAATCAAAAGTTATGGATTCAGTGACATGTAGAAAGGCAACAGAGATTTTTATTGAAGAGGTTGGTATAGGTGGCACAAAACATTTCAGGGGCTTAGCAGTAAGTTATATTTCATTTTGAATGGACAATGTTCAGAAAAAAAAATTGTCAGGAAAAATATTTCAGTGAGCTTAAGTGATTTTTGTGTGGCTATTTTATCTCCCATTTAAAATTTCTCATTGCAACTTTTTGCAAGGCATTTTCTCAGAGAGTAGCATAGCCAGTTTTCAGGCAGCTTTGTTATATCATTATGGCATTAACTTGTGAGGCATTTTTCAATCATTTTCATAAACAGTAGTGGGACAGAGGCATGACTCCAAGGGCATACGTATGTCACTACTGAAGACCATCGATGGCCACTCTAAAAATCTGGCACAGCTATAGAATGACTCTTAAATAATGGCTTCCATCACAGGTAATGCATACCCAACGGAGCTCACAAAATCTGGGGGGCCTTTGCCCTCCCAGCGTGTTAAGGTACCACTGGGAAGCCCTGCAGATGCTGCCCTCAGCCTGGGAGCTGGCTGCCTGTGAAGGAGGGAGCTTCACAGCTTCCAGGAGGAGGAGAGTTGCTCTGCTCAGAGCTGCTCTGAGAGTTGCTCTTCCAGAGCCTCTTG
Source organism: Cariama cristata (assembly GCF_000690535.1). Lineage (NCBI taxonomy): Eukaryota > Metazoa > Chordata > Aves > Cariamiformes > Cariamidae > Cariama > Cariama cristata. The sequence goes on from NW_009623387.1 coordinate 3,871, forward strand.
TGCTGTGAGTGAATTCACACCAGTAGGTGAAAATCAGATCTAGCATATATTTTTGTAAGAGCTACTGATGAGCAGATGTGTCAAAAATCAGAGATTTTTCCTTTAGATGACTTAGATGATTCAAAACACTGGACTAACATTCCTCCCCCCCCCTTCCCCCCCCTTTCTTTCTTACTGGACACTGATTCTACCATGTTTACGATACATTCTGTATTTGGGCTTGCGTTTCGGAAATGGACAGTCTGGGCAATCTGAGATTTGAAATCCACCCCTGTGGGTAGAAAAGCAGCTTTGGAAGAGTGTTAATGCTATTGAAAACTAAGAGTGTCCTCCCTACAGTATTCGTCAAACCTTAGAATTCATTTCTTCTGTTTCCATGTGGCAAAATGCAAATTTATTTATTTTTTTTCCCTCTGACTCATGCAGTCCTGCATCACACCATGCTGATCTGTTGTTGACTGGACTATGCAATGCCATTTCTTCGTGGCTGTTGCGTTTTATGCATCCTCCTCCCTTGTTTGGCAGTGCTTAATAAAGTCAGCCACTACTGTGCCGTGATCAGCGCACAGCTCTTGGATAGGCAGCTGTCTGCCATCTTCATCATCTTCTGTCAGATCGACTTGTTTGGTAGATGGTAGCTGGCAGACCAATAGGAAAGATAATCACAAAATGAGGAGAAAATTCTCCTATTACAACAGGTGTTTACTATAGCTCCTTGCAGGTTTCAGAAATACCAGAAGAAATGATACCTACTTAAACACTGATCGCACAAATTATCACTGATCAGAAGGCAGGTTATATATTTTGCAAACTAAATTTTACTTGACGTGATGCAACATTTTGCATTGATTGGGATTTCTAAATATATGGCTGGTTCTCAAGCTTTCTCTGAAAGTGTGTGCTGTGTTTAGAAAACACACGTCTCTAGCTTCACTAGAGATTTGTTTAGTATTGAGGCAAAAAAACCCCTCACCTCATAGAGCACTGGTTTGCTGCTGGCTGTGTGCCAAATACAGCTTTTGGGTTTGGGAATCTGATGACTAAAATGAAGCCGATAGTTCAGAGGAGAATAGCGAAATGATGAGTAAGGCTTGGCAGGATCGATTTTTGAGGAAAACTTAGAACTGAGAGATTTTGTCAGTTAAGTGATGACTGGTAGAGGTGAAAGGAGAGCATGCAGCCAACCTACAAACTCCAAGAGTACAAGGATGTAGAGATACCTCTTCACGTGGTAAAATAAGAATTCTTTTAAGCAGTAGGAAACTTAAGCAATGGAAAGCATTAGGAAATCGAAAAGTAGAAAATCTCAGGTGAATACATCCTTCCCCTGAAAAAAGTCTTTGGCAACAAGCACTCAATTTGTGGTTTATCCCCCGCTGTTCTGAAGAAAACACTGCTCATTCCCTTATTTACTGCAGCTACAGCGAGAGCGGGCAAAGCACTCGGTCAATAGGCCAGGGTGCAAGCCCGCGTCTCCGACTGGCTGAAAGGCACCCAGCGCCCGTCCACGGCACCACGAACCTCTCCATTCTTGACAAGGCATTGCCAGGAATGCTCTTATCTTTTCTGCGAGTTTCGATGCTGGTTGTATCTTTAACCACGTCCCCGGGTACCGTGTGTTACCTGTAAGCCCCTGGCAAGGTAACGCTGGCAAGCGTTGCGTTTCAGTCTCGCTGGTGGCTAAGCTGATGTGATTTACTGCACGTTAGCATTTCCCCGTTGCACTGTGGCAGTACAGGCAGAGACTACAAATAAATTCCTTACTTAACTGGGTTGGCTATTGACTGGGAGGAGAAAAGCCAGGGCTCCTTCCATTCCTTGTCCCTTTTATCTCGGATTGCTTTCAAGTAGATCTAGCAGGTTTTGTGGGGACCTGAGAAGAGATTTCCTTTATAAAAAGAAGTTCTTTGAGTACCCAAAAGTATTTATCATAAAAAGGAAATAAAAGCAAAGCATCAGGATGCCTTTTGACTTGCTCTGACATTGTTTGTCTTTTCCTCAGCATCATCATCTTTCTGTTTCAGTGGCTAGGAATTATTGAGAGGTGGCCATGTCAATGATATGTATATTTATTGCTTATTTTTACTTCTCATCTTATCCTTTTCTGGTCTCTGTGTGAACTTGCAGCAGCATTTCCCGGAAAGCACGGTGACAGGGCTAATTCTGTTTAAAATAAAAGGCAAAATAATGCTAGGCAATGGAGTTACATGAGAAAGGAGCTTGGCCTGCTGTCCTGATGTTGTTCAAAACCAGCTGCTGCTGTAATCACTCTGTATCTGCTGCTCCTCACATCTGGGAGGAGAAGAGGATGCTCTAACTGCAGAAACCTCCCTGAACCTTAGGGGAGAAGTGTCGTAACCGTATGTCCTTCTGCTGGGGAAACACCGGGTTATGTATTTATCATCTGTGCCGGAGACCTGACCTACCTGGTGCAGTATTGTTCTGCTGTGAGTTTCCACAGCGTTTACAATGTTCTCCCATGGCTTTGTAAAAAAAGGTCACGTTATTTTTCTGGTGTGAAAATTCAGGCACCCAAACATGACAGCTAGGCAAGAAATTCCACAGCTTTGCTGTGCTGTGTCACTTCCATGATTTCAGGCTAACTATCATCCTGAAATTCCAGTTAAGATACAAGGGTATCACTAAAAAAAGACTTTTTCCTTTAGAATGAGTGTTTTGATTATGATCTTACGTTAAATTTACTTGCTTCTTCAGTATGGCAACGAAATGGGAATTGTTTTTGTTTTGCTGAATCATTTACCGGGCATAAAACTTAAAATAGGATGTGCATAGATAAAGATTTAAAATATAACATGTGCTCTTATTAACTTTAAATCTCTAGTCTAAGGTACTCCATCTTATATCCTTCGTTCAGCACTTTTTTCATACACTTGGAATATTTGGAAATTCTACATAGAACAGTTTAAGAGGAGGAATTTCAGTTAAAGTTGAACTAAAACTGTACTTACAGATTTCATAATTTCAAGACTGATTTCATTTTATATAATGAAAATTTTAGAATTTATTTCTAAAGAATTTGGTTTAAAATTTGTATTCCAAATTACGTTTTTGTTGAAAAATATCCCTAAACATTTACCATTATAATGTCAATTATAATTTTTAAAGTGTCCAGTTTTTAATAAAAGCCTAATGGTAGTTATAACTATGAAGTGTATACCAGATGTGAAGTATGAATGCTTTTAAAAACAAATTTTGCAAAAAGTTTACTTTAGAAAAAGGATTTTTTTTTTTTTTGGACAAAGCTTCTAAATTAAACTGACCTGGATATTTACCAACACTATTTTTTTTTAAAATTAAACATTTTAGTTTAGTTTTAAGTTTTTATTTTATAAAAAAAATGAAGCTTGTTTTGATAAAGGATTGTTTACCCCTTAGGGTTTTTTATTTTCAAATTATCTAACTTACATTTAAAATATGATTTATGTATTTTCTTTTTCATTTTTTTTCAACTTGAAATGTCTTTTTGCTTATGTTTAAACGTAATGCAGAGTGAAAAAACCAAGCCAAAACATTTTAGCCTTTTACATAAAGGTAAAATACTTACAAATGATTGTAATGAAGAGTTTTGCTAAACTGGACCCAAGTTTTTTTTTGTCTTGTTCTTCAATTTCTGCTTTCTGACCTAGCAAGGATGCTGATTCTCAGAGGAACAGCTGTCCTTGGTCAGATCAAGCTGTACTTCTGAGCTTTTAAAATCTCCTAAAACTGAAGTTTACAGTTACAAAAAACACTTCCTCCATCTTTTCTCCCATGTGACCCTTAAGTACAGCAGCAATATTTCCAAATATCTTGGTGTAACCTGATATAATTATTCTTATGAATCATGTTTTTTAACTTTGAGAAGATTTTTTTTTTTTGTCATGTGCTTCCAAACTTACGTAGGAGTTTCTACTTGCAGGAGAAAGAATTAGCAGGTAAAAGCCATTTTCTCGTACGGGTTTCATTCTCCACAGACATGCCAATGCCCGTACCTGTAGAGAACAGATTTACCTGGTTTTGAGCTCTGGTATCGGTACAGCTCTTCGCTAACACAGGTTCAACTGGAGCAGTCAGTCTTGGATATGGAGTGTAATGTCACAGCTTCAATTGAAATCTTGCAAGTTTGACTCTGATAATGTTCAAATTCTGTACAAAACATGTAGGTATATATCTACAAATATAAACTATGTTTAAATTTCTAGCATTTTGTAATCTCGTCTCTTTCTGGGTGAAGTGAATTGTCTCCGCTGATTTAGTGGACATCGTTTAGCCCAGCTTGCGTTTTGCTGTGCTGAAGTCACAGATCTTCCCCTGCGGAATTTAATTGGATTGTGGCCACTGTTTGTGGTGGCAAAGGGACTAGTGCAAAGCAGATAGAGTCATTACAGCAACATTTACTTGTGATAAAATAATACAGAGTCCTGACTTTCCCACCTCCCCCTTTTTTTTTTTTTTTTTTTTTTTTTTTTTTTTTTAAATAATCAGTAGTTTCGAGCTGTCTCTCAAACCCTTCATTAACCTGCAACCTCCAGCCCCAGGAACCACAGTCACTGGCAATGTTTGCCTTCATACCAGTCTCTTTATGGAAGGAAGACCTTCACTTCTTCTCTTTACACATTTCCTTTGTATTCGTTTCCTACTCTGGCCAGTAGAAAGGCTCCAGGGACCTGGGAAAGTGGTTTCCTAAATCAGTCCTTGAAAATGCAATCCTTAGGGGTAAGGCGGGTGATAAGTAAAGCTTTGGGTTTGGTGTTTGTGGGGTTTTTTGGGGGTTTTTTGTTTTGTTTTGTGGTTTTTTTTTGGTTTTGTTTTTGTTTGTTTGTTTTGTTTTGTTTTTTCCCATGGAATGTATTAACAGTAAAATAGCATAGCTTTATTTAATCAGTGTCAGAAGATGTTTTGACTCCGGTTCCCAAACGTACCTGTGGTACAGACAGAATGAAAACACAAAAAATCAGCCAGTATACTTTTATTAGGTACAGTGTCAAGCAATAAGCCAGAGTTATTAATGGTATTTTTTCTGCTCATGGAATTAAATCCTATTTTAATCTAAGGGTGGAGAAGGAAAATTAATACTGTTTGTTCTGAAATATGGTACTGTTCTCTACATAGCTGGGAACAGACTGGAAGTTTTCTCTTTCTGAAAAATAGTTTGCTTACAACATATTATCAATATGAATTCCATTTGCAGAGTAGCTGTAGTCCCAGAACAGTACAATCTCAAAAATAATAGCTTTTTGCTTTCCCCTTGCCAATCTCCACCCCGGCTCGTGCCGGTGCATCACAATGCGCGGTGCAAAGCTGCCTCCTCGCCGTACCGGCGTGGAGCACTTCACCTATAAATCATGAAGGAACTGTCTGTACTATCTAATCTCCTCTTTGACCTGGGTATCGCTCTGACCACGAAAGGCTGTGATTTACTGTCTGTCACACAAGTGTGGAAGAAGTCTGTGTGATATCTCCAGGCTTAACAAACCAAACATGTTCGGATGGGTCCGTCTCATGGACCGGGACCTTCCACATCACTTGCCGGTTCCTACGGACGAAGGCGATTATGGATTATGTGAGAGGGTCAGACACCAAGTCAGCTCCTGCAATATCAGATCTTGTGCCTTAAGTCAGGGAATGACAGGGTTTCTGCCTTAATCACTGGCATGAGAGTGGGGTGAGATATGTGACCAGCAGCCTGGAAACCTCTCTCACTTGCGAAGTGTGGTACAGCACTTTGAATTCCTGGGACAAGTTAGAGAAGGGGCATCTCCTGACATGCGGTTCTTCACCCACGGAGAAATCAGAATGCCAAACAGCTGGGGCAGGGTGTCATCTCCCTTGTTCATGGCCCGTTCACCCTTTCCTCTTCTCTTCCTCCAGTTCCCGTCACAGTCCTATTCTGCTGAGCTCGTGCCAGCAAAACTTTTCCTAAGCTGGCTGCTTTTTCTTCTAGGTCCTCGTCTCCCTCCGTGATTTCTGGGCCATATTTATCTTGCCTTCTCGCTTTCTTTGCATTGCGCCCTGTATTTGTCTGGCATTTGTGCTGGGTGCCTTTCCTCCCAAAACTGCAGCTTTTATACCTCTTCTTGAATTATTGTTTTCCACTCCTTTTCCATCCAAGTCTTTTCCTTTCCAGATATATTTAATTCAGAAAGTCTTCTCCTGTGGAGTGCCTCAAATACATCTTCACCCTTATGTGTTTATTCTGACATGCCGAATGTGCTTACTTTAGTGTCCATGTTCTGCTGTCAGCTACACTGATGTAAACCTGGAAGGACTCCATTGCTTCTTATCCATAGGTCTGCAGCTGAAAGATGGAGACCTTAAAGCAGAAAAGCTCCTTGTCATTCTGTAGTAAAATTAAAAATGTTTGTGTTGATCTGCATCTACCACAATATTTATTAGGAGATCTGAAAGGCTGGTTAGGAGGTGAACAATTTTCTTCTGCAATGTACCATTGCTATCAGATGCCACATGATGACTAAGCATCTGTTTCCCTGTCTTGATGGTCTGGTCAGGCTTGACTTGAACCCACAGGTTTAAAACATAATTCAGTCGTGTTGTTGTTGCCATGTTCAGTGATATAGCTTAAATCAATCACCACTCAATAGTTAACATGGTTAGGCAAAGCCAGCCCTGGTGTTACACCTGGTTTATGCCAAGACTGAACTGAGTCCAGTATCAATAACAATGCACCTTTACAGATGCTCTTTTAATGAAATACTGTACCAAATTTATTCCTTGTTTTATTTCCTCAACAGTATAAGAAAAGTAATTCTGTTTTGAAGCTAAATCACTTGGCTGGCACACACTTTGTCAGGCTGAATGCTAATTATGCAGCTTAAGTAACTCTGAAATAGAAAAGGGTTGTAAACTATAAATCGAACCCTGATATAGACACTCTTAGTAAAGCTTTCACCTGGACTCCTCTGTGCTCCTGATTTTACCGAGATCACTTCAGTCCTTGGCCATCAGTGTTTGGGTCAGCAGGGTTTGGTGTAGGAAGGCAAATAGGTGTCCCCTGTCGTGAGCAGTCAGACCCCCGCACGGAGCAGTCTGCGGGGAGTACTTCCACATGCCCCATGTGCCACGGGTGGTGAAGCATTTCTCACTCCCAGCCTTGTGTGTTGCTTCCACTTTTCGTTTTAGAAGCCCTTCCAGAACTACACCACTGAGAGAATTTGAAACCTTCTCCTGATTTGCAGCCTGAGTCAGGCTTGGTTTATAGCCTTTTGTTCTTGGGCCAATATAGACTTGTAGGTTCATTAGATGCATAATTGCTGATATTTATTCATCTCTTGTATCCCTGGTGTTGGGATGTAAGTCAATGACAGGGTAGATATTTAGAAGACTGCATTTGGAGACTTTCAGCAAACACCAAGGTCATAGATGGGAATCGTGAGACTCTCAGACTCCTGAGTCACAGAAGTCTCTTAGCCCATCTCTAATGGCTTTTAAAGTGTTCGGGTTGAAAAACAACCTGAGTAGGACGTAATAACGGGTTCTTACAGATGCATCATATCCCTGAGGACTGCAGTCATAGTAAGGTAGAAGGAAACAAGCAAAAATGTAATGGTCAGTATTAAGAAGAATTTGTTGGACTCTTTTTTTCAGAAGTGCTGTAAAATCTAATTCAGATAGCATAGGCATTAACTCAAAACATTTGTTCATGCTGTACTATTGCTACCTGATCTGCCTGCCTTTGCTGATATACGTACTGCAGCTACAGATACATATTTTTGTATTTTGGTAATAAATTCTTTTTAATAGAGTGACTCCCTTGGACCGAGATCTTATGATCTGATTGATTTAAATGCCTGTATGAGACTGTCTGGCAAAACAGATGACATAAATTTTACTCTGGAGCCAAATAAATTGGGGAATTGTGCTAAATTGTACTAAAGAGGGAAGATGGATCATGAAACAAGCTGCTGCAACAAATAACGCATACTCAGGGTGTAAGATGTAAAATAAGTGAAATCCTTATGAACACAGGGAGCTTGTAACAACAGCAGAGCCTAAGCCAGGTCTGAAAACTACTACACCTACAGAGCCATGGAGGTACATATCTCTGCTCCCTTGGCAGAAATATTAGATGTACTTAACCGTAAGTGTTGACATTAATTAGAAAAATACAGTACGGATAGAGCAAGATAATTTCTTCCTCTTCTTGCAATCAATGGCAAAGTTCCCTGAACTTCAATGAGACAAGGACTGTCCCAAATATTGTAACAGTACCTATACCAACATAACTAATCCATAACAGAATAAAAAGCCCAGGTGATGATTTCATTCAGTTTCATGTCACTCCAGGCTTAGTCCAGTGAAATAACTTTATTTTTCCTCCTTTAAAATGATGTAGTGCATTGTTGGAGAAAAGTCAAACCAGAATGGGACTTCACAGCTCATTACTGCAGAGGAAATCCAATCAACAACATGGGCAGATGTTTTTCAACACTTTTTTCCTTAAAAAAATAGAGGGAGAGTAATGCAAAAATGCTTTTCTTTTTCTCATTTCTAGTAATTTTCTTCAGTGTTCTTGGGCTACTTCCCGATAGACGGTGGTGCATCAAAAGTAGAAACATTTTCAACTGAGAAATACTTCAGTGCTTCAATGCCTGTGTGTGGCAGGGACTTGGAAAGGGAGCTGAGGTCTTTCTTTAGCAAGAGCTGCACAGCGCTTAGGCCCTTTCTTGCCACCCATTGCCATCCGAGTAAGGAGCCTTGTAGGACATGCTATGAGAGCAGGCAAAGCCTGAGTGCGTTGCACTGAGCTAGTAGCTGTTTCATCTGGGGAGATGGCTCCTCAGCAGGTTGGATGTCCGGAGGGTTGATCCCTTTCTGGGGCTGTTGTTCAGACACATTTCACTGACACTAAATGTGACTTAAGGCTAATCTTCTTTTGATTTAAGTGGCTTAGTCAGATGTGAGATGAAAGATGGTACAAGCTGGAAATAAACAGAGACTGTGAGCTTGCTCAAGTGCAACTTTTGCTTCTCTTGAAACGTTGACTGCAATGGAAGTTAAGATACTGTATTTAGTAAAGCTGGTTTAAAAAGCCAGAAATCCAATTAAATTAACTTATAGTACTTGTCTTTCAGTCTGTTTTTTATTTCCTTGGTTTTCTCAGTGTTCGTACAGCACCAGAAATATTTTACAGCTTCTCTCTTTGGCGCGTTCTTATTGCATGTGTTGGGTAATGCCTTGCGTCTGCTATAAGGAATCAAATGACCATAATCTTTAGTGCCTATGCTAAAAGTTGCTCAGGAAAACAAAAAGCAGTTTTATGTGTCATGAGCATGCGAAACGGAAAGTAGGATTTCCATTGTTCCAGAGAAGGTGTTTCCATCACAGGAGGGGAGCTAGTCCCTTTAGTGTGTGGCTGTGCTGGGACACACACTCGCATCTTATAACCAGAAATGACTGTTGCTCGTCTGCAGGTGCAGCAATCCTCCCTGGTAACTACTTGCACCGCTCTGCAGGAGCAGAAATCTAGAAGGGACCCAACAGGAATGGTGGCTTCCTTGGAAAAGAGTGAGGAAGCTTAGGAAGGTGTTCTCTCATCCCTTGGTACTGTTACAGAGCAGGATTGCGGTAACGTCACAATATAGCCCAGTCGCCAGTTTGGTGTCTCCTACCAACTGCGGCTGTTCTTTGAGACCCCTGAATGAAGATCTGTGCGCTGGTTGGCCTGCCTGGTTAATGCTGAAAAACCAGGCAAGGGAAGGAAGGGGAGGATGGAGGTTTTAAAGAGAAGCAATACTCAGAGAGGATCAGGAGCGTGAAGCCGTGGCGCTGGATCAATGTAGTGAGAAGGCAGTTTGCAATGGACTTAAAGGCTTTGCTCTGCTGCTTTGTCATTCTGGCCTGTCCCTGTGCTCTGGGGCATCTCACCTTCTGCCATGGTTGATGATTTGATCTGCAGGGAGGAGGCAAAGGACAATGAAACCTTAGGTACCAGCTCTGTTTTGAGGATGGTATTTGGATTTTTACACTTAGTGCTGAGAGGAATTGGCTGGGAAAGGAAAGAAGCTGCTGAGGTTGGTAGAGACCCACAGGGAGAACGTACTCTGTGAGACAGTTTGAGAGTTGTTAGTTGTTTTGGCAACTGTTATTAGACATGGCCCATAATTACTTCTGTAGCTATAGAGGAGTGTAATTTGCTTTTAATTACTGTATTAGCAAATATATCAGTAGGGAAACCAACAGAAAAAAAAGTTGATTAATTTCTTTCAGTCCTGTTCTTTGCAACTCTAGGAAGGCCAAAACACTTGGACAAAAAGAAATTATGCTCTAATGAGCCCCAAACAGACACATTCTGAGACTGAGGGGGAAAATAGCTCTTCTAGATAGCAAAGAGCTGGCTCCTAGCATAGTCCTACAAAGTGGAAATAATAGCCTCTTTCCATTGTAATTTTAAAATTGTAACCCAGTGCTGTACTTCTGATGCTTTGTGATAGATGCCAGGAGTGGAGACTGCTCTGCTCCAAGTGTGAGTCAGATAATAAAGCAATTTCTGGGCTGTAGCAGCATTGCACCTTTCCTTTTGTTTCCTCTGAGAGATACTGTAAGGCTGCATTATCAAGATTCACCCTTGCAGCCCAGTATTTTATTTTTAAATTGTCCTTTAAAAGAATTTGTGAGTCCTGAAGGGGACGTCTTATCTCCCATCGTGGGCAAGTCTCCTCAAGAATCTGAACAGGAAAACGCTGCACGCATTTTCTTACCTTGAATCTCAAACAAAGAAAAGAAATTCAGTGGATTTCTTCTCACCGAGAAACCACTCTAAACACTAACGAACATTAAATCGCTATTCCTCTGTTGGTGTGTAGCGCTTCAGTCAGCAGTCCTTCCAGAATCAATAACAGCAGGCAATCTACTGCCATTTCTCCAGTGTTTATTTTTAAAGATAATACTTACAATGCTTACAAAAAAATGAAGCATTTCATTTTGAAGGTGAAAGAGCTGGAAAATCTCTTCAAGTTGCTTTTACGACACGTGAAGGGGCCAACCCACTTGGATTTCATTTTTGCCTCCCTGCTGCCTAGTCAGCCACCGAGCCCTGAAAGGAGCGTGGGTCCTGGCAGGCATGGGGGGCCTTTCCCCTCTGCCTTCCCCCCGTTAGCGAAGCACAGGAGCCTGAGCAAGTGTAGGTTCCCATAGGACTCACTGAAGGAGGAAATGGGGCAGCTAAAATGAGGGCAGGCGGTAAACGGTGACAAAATCCCAGTACTTTGTCTTGAAGGGAAAACCTTCCCGCAGCCTGCCATACTGCAGTAGGAAAAATGGCTTGGTTGTGCATCCATCTCTAGCTGTAACATCTAGGCAAAGGAGAGTATTATGGCAGCTAAAAAGGCTTTTCCAAGCAGATTTGCTGTGGGGCTGACTTAAGGTTGTACACAGCTCCTGCACAGTGGCGTTTCCTAACTTCTGAATATTTGGTTTTACAGCCACAGCAGTGGCCCCTCAGCACCATTTTATGTGAAGTATTTATAGCCCACCTTGTCTGTCAGTAGTAACTTTGCCCGACTAACGGTGCCAGCTGAAGTCTCTTCAGGGAATTGGTATTTTCCCTGTCTGACAAATTTCAGCCAAAATGGTTTGTCTGATTCCAAGGTGGAGTTCGGGGGAAGATGTGTCATTCTGTAACATTAAAGTGAAAACTATGATGAGAAACTCTTGCACTTCACTGAGTTTTAAATTGGAAGCTACTGAGAGCGGTGTGGGAAGAGGGAACAGGGAGGCAGTGGCAGGGGTGCAATGCCACAGCTGGGGTGGGAGCCCTGGAAAGTTTGGTGGAGAGGAAAACCGAGCAGGGCAGGTACTCGCCTATGACAGGTACCTGTGCCTCTATCTTTTTTTTTTTTTTTTTTTTTCACAACAGTCATCTCTGTCTTTCTGCATTGCTTACTCAAATTACGCAGGTAAAGAGAAGCAGTGTCTGTGGAAAAATAACACCATGGAGGCCAAGAGCCTGTGTGGCACTGGGGAGGCTCGGAAAGCAGTGGCCTTAATCTTGATGCTTTAATTCTCCTCCTGTAAGGGGGATGCTATCTGTTTTGCTTGGAGAGGTGCCGTGAAGATGCATGTATTCAAATTTTGTGGAGCACCAGGAACAAATGACATAATTTTGTATTCAGTACAGGGTTTGGATGTGCAGTTTAAATAAGGCCTGCAGGCCATGCGCTGAATGTTGCGGATAAAAAGAAGCCTTCACTGAACAAGGCAGACACCCTGTGGAAGAAATAGTACATGAGCTTGTAATTAAAAACCACATCCTAATATATACACAAAATGGCCTGAATTAAGACTTCTCATTCATCAATAGTCCTGGCATGTCCTAACTTTACAGTGCTTGATTTTTGCACCTAAGCGTTCTTTTAAAGTTACTTTTCTATATATGAACTATAAGGAAGACACACGCAAGCACATGGAAAGGGCAGAAGAAGAGAAATAGGGGAGAAAAGGACAAAAAGGCATTCACTCCCATGCATCAGGTATGAGGGTGGCACAGGTCTTCAGTTCTCCTGAAACCCTTGAGCAACATGCAAAGCAGAACAGAAAAGCCGTTGGGCAGAACAACCAGCTCTTTACTGCTTCTTGAAAATGTTCAGAGATTTTCCCTCAATTTTTTTTCCCATCACTTTGATATTTCATTTACTTTTGCTTCTTCTCTCAGAGACCTTGATTTAATTCTTTCAATAGACAGACACTGCTGGGCACCTGCCTCACCTAACAGAGATAAAGATGCTGCAATCTCTGTGCTCCTGCTAAGAGAGGCTTGGAAAGGCAGCATCAGGAAATGAATCCACTAAAAAAATCCCCAAAGCCCAAAACTGCAAAAGTAAGCTGAAAAATGTGGGCAGAAACTGCTTTAATTAGAATTTGTATTTCAGTTCTGCTCTACATCAAGCTGACAGCGAGAAGGTGGTTTTTTTCTTGATACCTGTTTCTTCCAGATACCCTTCCAGGACATCAGACGTTGCAGCAGGGGCAAGCCAACATCCTACAGACTGTGAACATACAGCTGGCCGAAACATGGAAAAGGTTTTGCCCTCCAGGCTGAAACGGGTAACAGGTCTTGTGTATTTAGGTGGCTCAGACTGTCTGTGTAAGCGTGTACCTCCGATCCTTCCAAGGAGAACCTGACAGAGACCCCAAGAATAGCAACGAGCCTTTGGAAGGCTGTGCTGAGGGCTTTTTCGCAATGTAGACAAAACTGGGCCAGGGCAGTGAAATCGAATTTTGTCGCCAAGGCAGTTTAATTTGAAGAGAGCGGGAGCAGTGCAGTGTGTGTGTGTGTGCATGCTTTTATTTCGCACACTGAAGATTTGCTAAAAGCTATTAGTAAATTATCTATCAAGCTTGAAGTTTGGCTTTTAAATCCATATTTAGGCACCTCTTTAAATACCTTGAAAGTAATAATAATAAAAAAAAGATGTTCCCATTAAAGCCCAATACTTGTGAAAATTATGTTTCTCCTGACCACATATATCCAGCACTTATCACAGTGGGGCCTGGCTTCTTGATCCAAGAAAATGCTCTTGCTGTATATACACATGATAATGAAGTATTAAATAACTGCAGACAAGGGCTGGTGATAAAACCTTTGTCTCATTTATTGCTCCAAAACAGAAATCAGATTGTTCCTCGGTAACAGAAAATTTCAAAGATCTTTTGGGGCTTCATCTTTGCAGCTGGGTACACTGGTGGAAAACTAAACAACACGCTGACTCGGAAAGGCTCAGGATCATACTCACAAAAAATCTGTCATCACAGACACTGATGTCCACATATATGTATCTGGCAGAGAAATGAGAAACAATTTGCCAAGGTGGTGCTGTGAGGAGGGGGTGTTGGAAGGAATGCCAGGTCTTGGGAATGTAGGATCTACTTCAATGGCCTGGACGTACCCATTACCAATAAATTGCTGTTTTGATGATGATATTTGTTATAAATGGCAGGATCTTTTCCTCTGCAGATATCTGTGGTCCCAACCTCAAGCCAAAAAATTCCTGTCTTGTGGATAGTTACACCACTTAGCAAGACGTTACAGAAAGAATACGAGCAAAAATCCGAAAACAGATTTGGTATTCAACAGCTGCAAGAGAAAATGTTTGACGTGTCTGCCTCTGCAGCCAGTTTCAAGGAAAAGGAGGGTCATTAAGCATGAAAGGTGTCAGTTAAAAACGTCCCACCTCTCTGAAAAGCCTGCTGGTATATGTGACCCTGTAGTAAAGGTCATTTCTCATCTTCCGAGGTACACAACTGTATAAGGACCTCAGGGTATCTCACCTAAACCACTTTGCTGCTCTGCATCACCTTTTCGTTTGGAAATTTGAATCCAAACAACGCTGGTTTCCTGTTATGCTTTCCTTGTAGCACTTTATCAAACAGC
>NW_009623387.1:18290-54716 GCF_000690535.1 Cariama cristata
AAGCTGTTCCTGAGGGCAATCTATTGAACTGAATCATTCCTTATGTGTTCTCACTGTGAGCGATGCACCATTTTCCAGGCTTATTGTCAATCGTGAATGAACATAAACTAAAAAATCAGTTTTGCGAATGCCTGCTCACCTAGTATAGGTATATTATCTATGCATAATAAAGGACCTTTTGTCCTTTAGAAAATGAGATTAATCTTTGGTTTAAAAAAATCACAAGTAACTGATTTACCCAGATAGACCTACTTGTTCTGTTGGATGATTTAATCATTAATTTTATAAATCCGTTTTATTTGTTCCTTTTATTGGCATGGTGAAGAGAACTCCTCCTTGATGAGATACTCATTCCTTTTGTGGTTTTGACCGAATTACTTAAATTTAAGTTGCTCAGTACAATAGTGTTCCAAAATTACTTTATATTCAGGTCTTCCACTCTTACTTTGGATTGTACTATCCATGCCTGTTGTATTCTCAATCATCACGGTGACTTTGCCAGCTTAAGAATATGAAAAGATCAAGGTTTGTTAGCATATATTTCTGAGTGGCTTGAATATCTCAGGTCCTGACCTAAGGCATCGCTCAGAAGGCATAAAGCTGTTTCTTTATCATTAGTTGCAATATTAACAGAAAAAATGCCATAGTCTTTCTGTCTGATTTACAAGATTTAATTTGATCAAGAAAACTCTATGCTGTCCAGCCCTATAATGACCATGTAATTATGCGCAATAGAATAACAGGCAACTTCAAAAAACTGCTGGTTACTGTAGTTTCTTCACTAATCACTTGGAAAAGTGATAACACATGTTTAAGTATTGTCCTCACTGCCAATTTATAGCATCATTAGGTTTTACTGGGAAAAGCGTATGCTAATTTTGGTTCTTGTGCTCTGTGTGCTTAGCTGTGGCTGCTTTTTTGAAATTCATCTCTACTTTTGTGCATCTTAATTTCTGTTGTTCAACTTCAGATGCTTGGCTTTTGAGTATGAAAGGATCAAAGCGTCTAAAATGCAGGAGATGGTGGTCGGCATCTCTGTAAATGAGTTTCTTAAACCAGGGCATGACAAATTGTCTTTGTGTGTATATTTTGCCACCAAAAAATGCAATTGTAGTTGACTTAAAACTGTCAATGTCCTTGGCTCCAATTAACCAGCCGGTTTTTAGCAGAGCAAACGGTGGTTGGCGCATTCACCCGGGCCACGAGGGACCCCTCTTCTGTCTAAGGAAATGGGAACCTCAAACTCCAGGGCCAGTGGCTTGGCCAGTTGGATAATGATGGCAGAGGGAGGAGCAGGAGGGGTTAGAGCAGAGGTGCTCATGGCATGGCTGCTGAGCACCAACAGTGCACGGTGCAGTCCCCTCCCGTCTGTGGCACTCCTCGCTCCGGGAAACCGTGAAAATGCAGACAGCACTTGCCAGAGCACGGGACAGAAAAAACGCTGTGTTTTGTCTTGGTCTTCTTAAATTGGCTTCTAATGCTGCTTTCATTATGTATCTGATGGATTGTGGCGGTTCTTTATATAAAAACCATTAAGTGGCTGCTATGTATTTTTAGAATAATTTAAAATGGTTTCTTCAAAAAGGGCAAAATCTTGTTGCTTTTTTTAGGTTTTTATTTTGCACTCTAAATGTGAAATGGAAGATAAATAGGAAATGTGAATCATTTTGTAAATATGTAAATTGTAGACAATTCCATTTGCCTTTTTCTGCAGTATTCACATCTGATTTGCATTATGTGCTGTATCAATTCACTAATAGTTTGTACTGATAGACCACCATTTTAGCAATAAGTACATAAGAGCAGAAGCAAAAGGGCTGTTCTTTTAAACTAATGTTTACTTTCTGATTTTCTGATTTATTTCTCAGGCTTAATCTCACATAACTGATTGTTGTTGTAGGCTTTTCTCCTTCCATGAAATGCTTTTTAAAATTTAAAAGCTTATTAAAAAAATTAATAGGTAGTGACAGTTGCCTTTCATTCTGTCCGTATAAACCTTTTAAAAGTGAATGTAGTATTTGAATTGCAAACTCAGCTCTTGCCTACATCCACAGAGCAATCATGGTGGTAGATGCAGAACGATCATAATTTTTCATCAAAGTGCTTTAACCCCAGCCCTGTTGGCTTGTCTCCCAGATAACAAGGTAGGGCAATCTCTATGATTGTCAAACTGAATGAAGATGAAAGGCTTTGGAGAACTGTATAGTGTTAAATGTTATTAAATCCAAACAAAATGGTCTCTTCCAAACTTTTCTGTATGCATTTAGTAGTGTCAGAAATCTTTGGTTCTTCCACAACACAGTCAGAAACATCCTTACCAAACCTACAACCTCTCCTTACTCACATAAAGAATCAAAATAAAGGATACTGGTTACTGCCTGCAAACAGATTTTTGAATCAATCTTTGTCCTAAATATGTGCATGAGAAGAGGTGTTCATCAATATGACAAGAATACTGGAAAACCCAGAGATCCCTCGTGGTCATTGCTTAACATCTGTAGGAATTACAACAGAATATTGCACATTTGAGGTGATCTTCCTCCTTTTTTCCTAAGAATTAAGATCAATAAACAATAGAACATAATTTTTAAACATTATGGATGTAAAATTACAAGATGTTGGCAAGAATCTCAAAATGTTTCTTTTAGAATCTCACAATCTGGAGATGTTATTTAATATCAAGTTGTTTCCTTTAGACAGCCTCTGTGGTGGGAAATGCGACTGCGCCATCATCATGCTCTCGACTGGGGACAAGTGGGCAGGGAAGCTAAGAAAGGAGGGAGATCGCCAGGGAAAAAACATTTTTTTAGTAAGGCCTGTAGTGATAGGACAAGGGGTAATGGTTTTAAACTAAAAGAGGGTAGATTCAGACTAGATATAAGGAAGAAATTTTTACGCTGAGGGTGATGAGGCACTGGCACAGGTTGCCCAGCGAGGTGGCAGATGTCCCATCCCTGGAAACATTCAAGGTCAGGCTGGACGGGGCTCTGAGCAACCTGATGTGGTTGAAGATGTCCCTGCTCCGTGCAGGGGGGTTGGATGGGATGGCCTTTAAAGGTCCCTTCCAACCCAAACTATTCTGTCACTCTATGATATGTAGTTGGTACTGTTTCTCATTCTTCTTTTACTCATGATGAATACCCTTTAATACTAAGAAATTGATTTTTATCAAAAAAACCCGAATGTTTTGATTTTAAAATGACTAACCAAAAGTGTTTGGCTGAAAATTGTTAGTAATTCTGCTTTGCCAATTATGTTCAGAATTATCGTTTTACTTGGTTGATTTTTGGTTTTGGTTTTTTTTTTTTTTTGATTCCCAGAACAGAGCATTTTCTTGTGGAAATTTCTACCTGACAAAACCTATCTTTTCCCATTCAGTCATTTTTGTCTTCTTTAGACTGCAGTTATTACAAAAATGCACAACTCAAGGCAGAACTTAGGCTTTCCAGAGAGCTGACTCCTATCACAAAGCGTCCCTGTCTATCCCATGCGGAGATAAATAATGCATTTCAAGCAGACAATTCTGTTGTGACCATACTATGATGCTCAAACCAGCTGACTGCTGGCTGCAGGCTTCAGAAAAGGGTTTCACAAAACTAGGATGTGGCCACTGGGCTACTGCAGTGGTGTAAGTAGTGGTACTCTCCCTGCACCTACCTCTTTAATGAACATTTGCCTCTGAGAGACATTTGTCTTCATGTCTGCACTGACTCTTTGTGTTGAGGGCAGATGCCTTCAACGAGCAGCATCGCACATAGTGAGTCTGATAGCAGGAAAATCTCTGTAACTTGCTGATGCCAAAGAAAGATGTTGTTTAGCCTGTATGATGCTGATGGGGAAATTAAAAGGTAGCAGATTAACTCGTCTCATTCATAATTGCTTGAAAGTATACTTCAAAAAAAAAAACTAATTAAAGGACAAGTTCTGAAGGTTACTGAGCATGTGCATTGCCTATTGAAGCCAGTGGGAAACGCAGCTGCTGTAGACCCTCTAAGAGCCGACCCAAATGAAGTACAAATGTCAAGCAAATCAATTGAAAACATTGGGGCCCTAACTGCATTACACACAAGTCTAATTGTGTTTATCAGCAGAGTGCGGCTGCATCTCCTTTGCTGTTGATTTAGGAAATCCAACTTTTTATTGACTCAACAGCAGCTTTGAATGCTCCAAGCACCTAAATAAATCTAATCACAGGAAATCCTTCCCCTCCATCATTTCACCTGCATTAATCCTCCTTAAAGTGCCATCTCATCAGCAGAGACTGAGGCAAGTGTATCTTGCTTCTTGCCGGTAGCAGGGAGGAAATCACACACCAGGGAATGAGATATCCTTTCCATTGAGCATCCTATGTGTACTTTATCTTCTTCACTGCAAGACGTTAACACTGATGAGCCCTGTGGGTCGTAAAAATTCAAACACAATGGCAGAATATGAAAATTAAGCCTAGAAAAAAAATTGGATTTCACTTCCTTCAACAT
Source organism: Cariama cristata (assembly GCF_000690535.1). Classification (NCBI taxonomy): domain Eukaryota; kingdom Metazoa; phylum Chordata; class Aves; order Cariamiformes; family Cariamidae; genus Cariama; species Cariama cristata. The sequence goes on from NW_009623387.1 coordinate 22,769, forward strand.
TGAAAAGAGCTGATTTTTTCCATTAAAGAAAATTTTCCATTAAAAATTGCTTCCTGTGGAAAACTGGGTTTCTGATTAAAAGAAAAAAAGGAATTTATTCTTTCAGGAAAGGAATGTGCTTTCATTAAAACTCCCAAGCCCCAGATTTAAAATACTGGGTAAAAACTCAGTGTTTCAATGCCTCTATCTTTTAGTGCAAAATCAACAGCTTTAGCAGGAATTCCCCCCTCCGTTATTTTTTATGCAAACTGCGTGTCAGGGCCCATAAGGCACCTGTAGGTGGTGATTAACCTGAGTCGTCTCAGCTGCGACCCTCACCCATGCAACGCCTGCCCACACCTCAGGGCTGCATTTAAGCTTAGACCCAGCAAGTACCTAGACCTGACCTAAGTACTATCAGAAATGTACTTACGCTCGCTCCTGTCTGCTGCTGTTGTGACTTGCAGCTTGTTTTTTACTGGATGATTTCCAAAGCTGCACTGTTGCCAAGCTTTGTCTCCTGTCCTGCTTCTGGCCATGCCACTGGCATGTAGCTTGTTGCTGGGACACCAGTAAGTAACAACCGTTCTCTTCCATTGGTTTAAATTACATAGTTTTGGTATAACGGGTATTTTGGAGGACAGAATGAGAGTTTCATGAGCAAGGCTCAGATTCTGCTACTGAGACTGAGCTTAAACTTGAATTAGGGAACAGCAGCTGTGAGGTAGAAACAATTCCCCTGGTTTCTAACAACACTCCTTTGCTAGGGCTGTGATGTTTGTGAGCCTGTTCACGTCTGTGTTTGAGTATGAAAAACTTCCCTATATAAATTGCATGTTTAGGGTTGCTGTTCTTGACAATGCCAGCTTTTAGCTGAGCCTGTGAACAGTGCAGAATGAAGGAGACAAATTTAAATGTTGGTCTTCAAGGTTGGTATAAAAAAAGCCCCATGTCACCATGCTTAGATGCTGTATTTGCTGTATTGTTATGCTTCCTGTGGTCTTTCCAGTGGTGTGAAACTCTCTTTGATCGATATATCCTTGGATCTCCCACGCGTTTGTTTTCTCCATGTGGGTTCATACATTGAAGTTCTTGACGGTGATTAAATTCAACATGGTGATGTTAACACGAGGCAGCTGCAGGAACAGACAAAACTACGGGAATTCTACCTATTGCATTCCCCACAATGGCTGTTAGGGTTTCACAATAGACAGAGAGAAATCAAGATAAAAGGGAGATGAACAAATTCATTAAACCTAACAGGCAAGCCGCAGAGTCCTGGTTGCTGAGTAATTAATTTATAATTAATAATTAAAACTAAAGGCTAAAGGATTGATACTATGGGATCACTCTAGTAAATAGTCAGTAATTTATTTTCTATTACTTACTGTTACTGGACCAGGAGGTCAATGACCTTTTCTGACAGCATCTGGGCAAACAGCAACACTACACAGAATGTTCTTTAAATGAGAAGAAATGCCTCTTTTAGCAATTTCCTCTGGCAGGAAAGCAAGCATATCTGCTTGCTCCTTTCTTTTTATTGAAAGGGCACTATCAAGCTTTGAATCCCTATTTAAATTTTTAGCCTGGTTTCCTAAGGAAATGAAGCTTATATGATAACACTGACTTTCTCTCCATCTGTCAAGTCCTCCTCAGTAACTTTTTAACTGTTTGGCCAAGTGCAACTAAACTTACAAGCGGATGGAAAAGTGTCAGCTAGAACTACGTTCTTAAAATCTTCGTCAAAAGCAGAATCTGAGTAGAAGAGAGAGGTGCAATTAGTGCTCACACCGAGGGAAAGTGGCAAACGTGGCTGCTGTGCAGCTGTTTGGTGTTTGTGGGCTGGCCAGCCAGCCTGTGAGCATCAGCAGGCCCATCAGCACACACCTAGGCTTTCTTTGCTCTGCTCTTCTGTGGTGCACCCCCTCCAGCACTGCAGACAAAACTGGAGTAATTCAGAGAGGGAACTGGGGGCAATGACCAAGGTGAGAAATCTGCTGGAAATCTCTCTTGAGTAGTTCTGCTGCTCATGAAAATATTGGTTGGTTTAGCATATAAAAATTGAGTTAAGGTGGGCATAAGCACATCGACGTGCATTTTGTCTAGCCAGTCTGGCAGATACGTTCTATTTGCTGATCATTTGAAAATCAAAGTGCAAATAAATAGCAGGATGAAATGTTCTAGTGCACAAGTTTCAGACCTGATTTTTTGGTACCAAAAATTTCCAAAAACTACATTTATGTCAGAGGGACCTAAGGATAAATTGCAATTTCTATGAATCAGTGGGGACTGGATTTTCCAATCTGATCAAGATTATTGCTGTGTTAATTTCAGCTGTGAATGCTGATAGTCCTATTTTGACTATAGGACCAGGATGAATTGTTTTGGTCTTCTGTCCCGACCTTCCATATAACCTAGAAAACTTTCTTGAAGTAATTCTTGCTTGAAACTTTTTTTTTAAGAGGGGAAAAATATCTGCTATTAATTTAAACATCACAATGATATACCACCACATTTGTGAAGATGTAAAAGAGGTGATGACAATTTATCCTCACTTTTTTTAAAAAAAGCTGTTTTTTTTGACTGAGTTAATGAAGCTTGTTGTGCTGGTCATTGGATTGTGTTGTACTTTGATCTATTACAATTAGCAGCCCCTTAAATTCTTTGCGTAGGTAGCTCTGATCTGGTGATACCATGTTTTATCCTTGTACTTGATACATTCTTTAGGAAAATCTCTGGTAATCGTTTCCTTGCTCTTACCATTCACCATCACCTTCTCTGTTTCTTAACACAATTCCTGAAGAGGGAATACAGAAGTGGACAAGCCATTCTGATAATGATCATAGTCAAATAGCAGTCTTCTTTTACATGCACTGAGGGTTCACTAGTTTCTGTATCAAGCTAACTCTTGTCCACCCAATTGCAATTAAAAGTTATGTGCTGCTGATTATCTATTATGATTCCACCTCTGCTATGTCCAGTGTTGCTACTTTCCATGAAAGTCTCTCGGAAATCCTGGTCTTTGCGCTTTCCTAGATGTCGGACTCTATACTGGCCGTTTGTTTATGCCCACACTACCAGTTGGTCAAGACTGTTTAGTACCCGCAGTCTTTTCTCTGACATATACCATTCTTTCATGTTTGGTGTCATTTGCAGTTTCAGTTTTTCTTTGTTTCTGTTGGAAGAGTTAAAACTTGAACTGCAAAATTGTCAAAGGCAAAAAATTAGATGGTGGTGATGTTTTATTTCATTACGTCATGGTACCCAATGTTTACTCTTCTTGCCCACCCAGATGTCTGTCTTCAGGTCCCAGTTTTCTGGACCTGTAGCTTGAATTTATTTTCAGTATTCTTCGGGTCTGCGGCTTAAACCTTTTGTATATGACACCTCCTTTATACCAACTATTTCTCTTACTTACTTTGTGGACCTGTGACCTAACTTTATTTGCCTACATTTTGCAAAATGACTATGAGTACCCATAGTCTTCTACTTACTGAGGTGGAGAGGTTCCAAGCTTTCCAAACTCTTTGGTCTGTATTTCTTAATTCAGTTTTTCTAGTATATGCTTTGAAAGCTTCTGGGCTTTGCCTGGAATTTCAAACCAATGCTACTCAACTGTTGCACACAGACACAACCGTAAGTCTGCTATGCTATCTCTAACAGCTATCCCAACCATGCACTTGAAATCAAACAACAAGGAACCAAAACAAAAAGAATTTGGTGTCTAATATTCTCTGCACTTCCCTTTATTCTCACTTTAAATTGAGCTAGAACCGGTCAAATATATCAGTGTACAATGGGCTGCTAGTATTACTCCCTTTAGACTTTCCCTGGTGTATATATGCTACCTGTGGTAAGCAAGAAATAGTGAGATGCTTTGATGCATCCCCAGTGCTCTCAACCCGGTGGGGTCTCTTAAACCTCTAGTAGTGAAGAGCTAGCGGACAGCAGTGTGACACAACTGTTCCTATTAAGCCAGCTGGTTAAATCTTGTCGTGTAGTACAGAACAGCTTTCCACTCTGTTCCTACATTCATAGGTATACTCTCTTGTGAAGCCACCTGCATAACAGAAAAGCAATTTAATCCAATGCTGCCACCCAGCCACTATTTCTTTATTTAATGAAAGTCCTTTAAAGGAGATGTTTAGATACAGCTTGGAGACCATGGTGTTGGAATAGGCTTCTTTTGCATTTGGTTGGCTAAGGAATGAACAAATAAAAGAGATGGTGAACTTCCTGGTGCAAATCACTGAATTTATTTCAACAATGTAATTGGGCTGGGAAAAGAAAAATCATGAATTCTGGTGTGACAGGTCTTCTGGCCGTTTAGGAACTAAGACAGGAATTATGCTTTTGCTCTGAGGCAGAGTTTCACGTACAAAGTGATACTTAACTGCTTCTCTTGCCCTTCATAATCTCTCAGTACTCCCTCTCTCGTACATGATTTAAATCGTTCCAATTAAATTCAAACATTATAAATTTTAAGCCAATTCTGGCCAAAAAAAAAGTTGCCTGAAATATCTGGTACTTGCTGCAGTGGAAGACGTAGACACACACAATGATATGTAGCTAAAGGGTATCAAAGGACACAGTCTCTTTTTTAAAAAGTATTTTCCTAGAAGATGAGATACCAAGTCTTTGAGAAGCATTGAATAAGCAAAGCCAAGATTAAAAATGAAATGTAACAGAATACTTCTAAAAGGCAACAAAAGATTGCAGATGTTAATAGGCAGCATTTAAAAGAATGTGACTTATTAATGCTATTATTATGCATATTTTCTTACTGTGACAGTTTCATTGTTGTCTTTTCAGTGCATTTGTCTATGATTTCCAATATCATTAAGATTTTAATGGTAAATTAACTTCTGATTTATATTTAGTCTGTTCAGGGCAATAGAGGCTAGCAGACACAGTGTACATGCTGAAAGATTATTGATTGTATGCTTCCTTTTGGTGTTTGTAATATGAATGGCCAAAGTCACGTTAGCTATGAAGATCTGCACAGTGTTTTAGTTTTCAATAATAAGGAGCAAGAGTTCTTCCCTTAATTTTAGTGCTCTAATAGTGTTTTGTCAAGTGTGGTTAGAGCGATTTTGTCATCATCTGCCAACATGCTGAACACACTGAGGTTCCTCTAACATAAATAGTGATTCATCTCCCAGCAAAGCAAAATTTGAGAATACTCTGTAATTCTGTCATGGGAATAGCTGAATTTTTTTGATACACGGTGGAAAAAGCAGGGTACTGCTGGTACTTCACTCTCCTGCTCCTCCTTGAAAAATCTAACTTGTCCCAACACCTTTCTGCACCAAAATTAAGAAATGTGCACTTTCCCAGCTGTGTGAGATCTGAAAACGCTTTCCTTGAGAGAAACCCTGGGAATTAGCCACACCTTAAACCAGCAAAAGACTGGAATATGCTCTAGTGTGTGCCGGTGGAGATTGCACCATACTGGCAATTATTTTTCTATATTCCTATTGAACATCCATACCTCTTGAGCAGTAAATAGGGTGTCACCAGGAAGAAAAATATTTCCCTGTAGTTTGCTGCATCGAAGTTCATTTTTGCCTTCTGAAACACTTAAGTTGCCTTTTATTTCTGAAATGGACTAAAGTGCCCTTTATTCCGAAAGGTTTCAGCAGGGTTGACTTAAAACCAAGAGCAATTGGTTGTGACAGCTGAGCCCTTCCCAGGGTTACATCCCTGTTGGGATAGACACATCCCGCCCTGTCTCCTAGTCCATGGTGGCTAAGAATCTCCCCAGAGGAATTTGTTATATTGAACAAAGCATAGATGCAGAGAAGAGACCAAACCAATATTTAGGTAATAGATTGAATTCTGTGGACTGCATTTTCAAAGGCTCTTTGGTTTTCTTGTAAATTTAGTCTTGTTTTGCCTGTTCGGTGTTTGAATCTCCTTCTACTGCCTGCACCACGCACGCATACATGTACATAAACATGCATACGTCCTTTTAGTACACAGCTGCCCAAAAAGCAAACTCATGTGGGTACAGAGCTAACTGTATGTTAACTTGATGTACAGCCGGAGATTGTATTTATGAGACTGTAGATTGGTTTTGAAGAAGTGGCCTTAAATTTTTGCAAAAGCGAAACCTTCATATGAATTTTGGCGTGTTTTTCTCAAAAGAGGTATGAAACTGACTTTTGTTGGAAAAAAGTAATTCAGATGTTTTGTTTTGGAAGGCTTTCATAGGTTAGAGTGAGTTGAACACATCTCAGTCATTCTTGTATTTATTTTACACTGATTGTCATACAGTCACAGTTGGTGGCCTTTTACTTTACAAATTAGACTAAATGACTTCATTGGGACTTGTCAGTTTTCTCAAGTAGCTGTTTTAAGTAGAAAGTGAGCCCTTTCAATGTGGGGAAAATTGAGAGGGATGTGTGTCCTATTAAAATTCAGTACTGCAGTCAGAAGGAAGGAATGAGTTACTTTCAGCAAGGTCAGGAGACTTGTACATGTCCTGCTCTTTCATCTCTACAAACAAGATTTATTGCTGTTGAAGGTGGTGACATCTACACTTTCTGCCAGTTAGTTACCTCCTTAAGATAACAGATGTGATTGGAATTTTCTTGTTACTTCATGTTTTGTGGGTTCACTATCATTCATTTTTCTCATGAGGGACTGGGCTGGCAGTCATAACATTTTGGGAGCATTGAACATCTGCGTGTGTGAGCTTAGCTGCTTATTGTCCAGGTACTCTTGTACAGGCAAAGCCAGTATCAGAAAACTGTGTATTTTCTCTGTTTTGGGTCCTTTGTTTTCATGTTTGTGTAAAGTTAAGAAGCTTTTTTTTTTTAAAAAAAACATTTCTTTATATTTTTAGCATATGCTGACTCAAGAGCTCTCCCAGAGCAATTGCACAAATATTATCCTGTAAAGGACAGCAGTAGCTTGGCCTAAAGGAATCTTCAGATAAGAAAGTCGGAGACGGAAGAATTGCTACCTATAGTAACTTTCTGTTGCAGGTTGCTTGAGAACAACACTGCACATGAATAAAATAAGGTGAAACAAAGAACTCTGTCTAGAGTAGGGGTCATAAGCAGATTTCAGTGTTTCTCCAATACTTCTACATTTGGGCCACTGGATTTTTTTTTTTTCTTAATGTAAGAATGTTTTAGACCTTGGCAGCATCCAAGAACTTTTTGAAAACAAATTGTGTTGGTGGTTTCATTTCTCTTGTAATGTGAGGGATTTTGTACCATGGAACAGGGACTCACTTGACCAAAACGAAGATGTAAGATTTGTATTTATGTCTGCTTCTAGCCTTCAGATTCATCCTGAGGAATAACTCTGTGCGATAATTCTCAGAATTATCTTAAATATCAAATCATGATCATGTTGGAGATTAAGTGCTGTTAAATCACTGGTGTCATCAATATGTGTGTTAAAGATGTTCAGGATGATGAATCCGGTAAACTTTTATCACCCTGTCAGACAGCATTTCTTTCACTTCTTTTGAAAATCCCTTGATGCCTGAAAGGTTATACATTAGCTGAATACTCAGGGTTTGTCTCTGTGCCCATAGAGGTTATTGATGCACTCAAAAGATTATTCTACAGTGATGCATTAGTTTTCCTTGTATTTGAGTTTATTGGGAAGTAGAGTGGCTCTCCCAGATGCGGGAATCGCATGTGTACATTTAAGGCTAGTCCCGCTGCCGTTTCCCGCTGTGAAGTATGAGCTTCATTGGGAATAAGTAGGAAAATATCAACTAACCAAAAGTGCTCTCCCTTTGAGGAAGGACAAACTTTCTGCTCCTACCCCAGTGCTGTATGGAGAGGGATCTCAGGCTTTAACTTTTAAAGACACCTTGTTTGCTCTCTTGTTCTCAGACCAGCTAGCATGCAATAGGCTGTCTCTCTACTATTAAAAGCCCTTAGTCTCCCAGACAGGAAGGCTGCAGTGTTCCCACTGGGGATGTTCTCTGGTCTGTGTTGATTACTTCTCTGTGCCCAGTAATTAGAGTGCTTTGGTTGGGGCCAAAATCCTGCCCCAAATCCTTCTCCAAGTATGGACCATTGAGTTTTGGACCATGGAATAATTCCTTGGCACCGTTCAATTTAGCAAGAAGGATGTACATTTGGATATATCGCTGTGCCGCTTTCAATTCCAGGCCAGCTCTATGCTGTGAAATACAGCAGCTGTAAATTGTGTGGTTTTTGTGCGAGAACTGCCCAACAACCACTTTGTGGGTTTTCACCATTCTGCTTTCTTGTCACCTTAGGTTGCCTGAGTGGCTGTACGAAGGGGAGTCTGTCTGGCTCGTCACTCAAATATGACTGATAACTCAAGTCAGGCAGATTCAACCAGAGTGGACATAGATCACAAAGACTTAAAGTCTGTCAGCTGATGGGAAAGTGGAGAGGGCGGAATATGCTAATTTAACAACAAATTCAGAAACTCCAAATCTGTAACAGTCAGTAATGCTTTTGTATCATTGCAAACGGTTTCTCTGGGATGCAATGTTGTTCTTGATCAAAACTTCACAACAAATCCCAGTGTAGACAGAGTGTTTTGATCAGAAGCACTGACAGCAATGGAAACTAATGTTGACCATATTGTTCTTTCCTTTCAATCACTGTCAGAGATGAAAAGTTTCCTGATTTTGGTGATCTACAATACCTATTATTAAAACAATTTCAAACAGTGGAATCTTGTGGATATGTAAAGGTTATAATTTTTCAATTGAGCGGTGCATCCATCTACAGCGATCCACCCTGTGGTTTGTGGCTTCCCCCTCGTCTGCTCCACATCAGTAGGCACAGAACATCCTTTTGTGCAAAGATGGTGAGCTCTCTTTAGGGAAGAAGAGCCAGACAAGGCAGCTACACAAATGTAACTTCAGTCCCCATCATCACAAATAGCATAAATGCTAGTATAACTTACAAAGATGTAAGCATGTTCAGTAAATGGATTGGGAATGAAACAAGTCAGAGACCAGGTCTGGAAATGGAAGAATTGGAGAACTAGGCCAACCTCACATGGGGGAAAAAGAGAAGAGAGTATGCTAACGAGTCTACAAGGTCATATACATCCTCTCTGCAGTAGTTACTCGTGCTTTAGTGCCACTATTGTATACAGCTTCCCGAAGACAACTTGATGTTCTTGATCAGCTGTTTGGGAAAGTTAGTTACATATGTAGTCTTTGACAAAAGAGGGAGACACAAAGAAAAACTGACACGTGCATATTGGGTTTTATGATCTCTTACTGTACTCTACTACAAACACAAATTATTTTCTCATGCAACCAATGATCATGAAAAAATCAGAAGGAACCAATCCTGCTAACGATCGCTGGCATGCTCAGTTGTCTGTGCTGTGAAATTAACTTGAGAGGGCTTGAACCCCTGAGATTCATGCACGCTTATGATCTCCTAGCTTAAGAGGTGTGAGGCTCTAAGCTTGAGCTGGCCAAGCTGAGTAGAGCTGGGGACAAATTTAAGTGAGACCACCGGGTCAGCTGCTGGCATCGCTGCTCCATAGGACAGCGTGGTAAGTGCCACTTGCCTCCCATGGTGGATACATTTCATCTAAGGTTAGTCACCTGTCTGGCAGGTGCCTAGCCTGCCTAGCCCAAGATTACTATACACAGAACCTCAAAGATAAAAAAATATATATTTTATATGGGGAATATGTGCTTTCAGAGGATAATTGTTTTACCTGTTTTAGTCTCCTACTTAGAATGAGATTAGTCACACTTCTAAAGTGTCTGACACATGCTGTTGAGACAAAGACTAGACAACTTGCTTGTCTTAGATGTCTAAGTTTTAGATGGTTAGATTTAAATGAGATGACTCCACTCCTGGTGTTTTCCTACAAGTTTCTCCTTTCCTAGCCTTCCAGAAAGGGTAGAGAGTGCATCTGTGTTGTAGATATCCTACATCAATTATGGTTTTTTGTAGATGAGTGGGTGAAGTAATATATTAGGGTGACGTCCCTGTTCCTGAGGTCGTATATCATTGTCAGATTTCATTCATAAGACTTCATATCTTTGAATTAATCTACTCCTCCATATGGGAATTCTCATGAGTGTGATTAAAGTTCCATTTTTTTAATGCTTATTAATCCAGTCTTCTATCACTGACATCACTGTATTTCCAATATTGGGATTGAAATACTGTGCAGTATGTATTCCCTGGGTTTCAAGTACAGTAGAAGATCTGCTTAGAAGTAAAGTATGAGGGGGATATAAATAAACTAGATCAGAGAGAAGTGTGAAATCTTGGCTTCAAAGAAAGTTCAAAGAATGTAAAAGTGCTCAGGGAATAGTAGGAATGATTAAACTATTAGTGCCACTGAGAAAATGAGCCACCTCCTATGTTGGAGCTATGAATCAACCTTAGCCTCCAGTGAGCCTTGAGTGCATAATGATAACCCAAACTTTCAACACCATTAAAATATCATGGAAGTAAAAGAGTTAACTTAGCTCTTATCTATGCTATTCCTAAGCAACACATTACTAAGGCTAAAAAACAAAAAAACAAATGGAAAGAAATTGGGAAATGCAAACTTGAAATTCCCGCACTAACAATCCAGACATTACCTCTGTTGACTGTACTTACTGTCTCTCTTATTTGAATTTATTTTCCTCTTCTTAAGAATTATTTGATGTATTTCTGTGAGACCAATTGTCTGCCGTAAATGATACAGGCTGATCAAAGGAAGAAATGTAATAGCGCTCTTAACCATGTTACCTCTTGCTTTTCCCCTTAAGAAGTGGAATCTTACCTCATGGAATTTTACATTTTTATGAATTCAAGCAGAGGAAGCTGGCAATTGATAAAGATAAACGCAGTATTTCAAAGTCATTTTGTGGTTTAGGAAATACAGCCAAGACTTTGGAAATGCTATAAAACCTCTCACTCTTCAGGGTATGGGCTAGTCTCTGCATCAAAAGAAGATTTCCCTGATGTCCAGGTATTTGTGACTGCTATTTATTGGGAGCATGCTTTTTCCTTTTACTAGAAGCAGAAATTGCTGACCAGTGTCAGAAGTTAAATATTGGGTGGGTTACTCTCTGTTTATGGCAATTCCTATGCCTCAAGTCGCCTTATGACCTCCAGTACACCACACAAGTCAAGGGCATTGACAGGAGAAGCTGGATTCCAAGTAGAGGTCACCTGTAACCCCTGCGATGTGAGACGCTCTCTTTAGTAGAAGAGGATCCAAGATGAAAAGCTCTTTATATACTTAAGTACTGCTTTTTCTCTTTTTTTTTAACATTTCTGACAAGGTGTTATATGCGATGTACAGGATTCTGGAAGGTAGAAATGCGAAGCTCTGCCAGTAAATAATACGTGAAACCATATCATTTCATGTGCATCAGAATGGAAATGCAGGTATGACTGTAGCAACAGATTTGTGGCATAGATGCATTACAGCTGTCTCTGTGGAGGATAACTCCTTTATGGAGTACTGTCATATCTGTTATATTTAACATATATAAGTACGGTTATTAGGACACAAACCCAGTCAGTGTAAAAGAGAACAAGAGAAAATTTAAGGCAGGTACAGAAAGAGCATCATTTGTTCTCGTATTGTTGATTCTTTTCCTACTTACACGCAGTTATTTCCACTTGTGAATGTCTGACAGAAACTAGTTCTTGCAGCTGGGGTTTTTTGGGGGGTTCCACTTAAAGGAGAAAGGCATCCTTTCAACTCTGCAGAATACACCACGTCTGGCCCCTTTAATTCTCAGTAGAATGGTGTCTGCAGACAAGTTGCTCCTTTGTAGCCCCGTCAATGTTGCAACAGAAAAGGCCAAAAAGGCAGCATGGATAAGTTCCCTCTGCAGCAATCCTGAGCCCTGGAAGTAAGTGAAAGAGCACAGAGCGAGAGGGGCATGTAATATTTGCTCCGGCAATCCCTGGTGTGCTGTACATTTTTAAGTACCGCCTGGTAGCCTGGAGGTTTGATGTGCCAGGCAGCAGAATAGCCATGCTCAGCTTGCAAACCCCCAGACAGGTAGAAAAATAATTCCTCTTCAGTGCCAAACAGGGGTGACAGGATATTTGTCACTGAAAAATAAAGCTGAGATGATTTAAAATGGCAAATTTCTTTTTACCTGACTAAATTCTTATTGCTGCCTTGTGTTATTCAATGAACGTTGGACAGAAATAGCTACACAATTGGCCCATCAACAAGATGAAAATACTTCCCTTTGTTATTATTATGTAAAGCAAATATTAGTCGAGTTAATGGAATCAAAGTCATTTAAAGGCTCTGGTTCGTGTGGTAGGTATCACTGCTCTCCTGACTCTAATATTTTTGACTAAAATTGCCTAAGAAGTGGGCTAACGATTACCCTAGTGGTAGGAACGCTGTCCGAATGTTCTGAATTTTGCTTTTACATGCTGAGGTCTAAAGATTTACAAACACTACCCTCAACCCTTCTGTTCCGTCACCCAGCGGTAAGGACTTGGCCACCAAGGCCACCTGTTGCTGCAGCACTTTTGTCCTGAAGCTCAGCTTTCATCTCCATGTGGAACTCGGTCCTAAGAGTTGCTAATGGAAGTGGATGATGCTCAAACCAGTGCTGTTATCTGTGCAAGCCCCCTAAAGCTTCCGTGCTTAATTAAACAGGTGAGTTACCCACTTAAATCAAGGACTGAGTTGAGCAAGGGTGTAATTGTTTCAAGAAACACAGCCTAAACCAACAGCACTGGGGAAGGGATGAATTGCTCCATTCATCAGCAGGGGAGAGGCTGGTTCTGAAATTTAATGATGTTAATTTCTGTGCCAAATAATTCCAGTACTGACGGTTTAAGAGCTGATGCAATATGCATAATTTCGCAGGTCTAAATGGTTTCGTATACCCATAAAAGTCAGTTTTCCTCAATCTCATTCTCAAAATTACCTCTCTCTCCCTCTCTGATAAATTCAGTAATGTGATGTAAAATTTCACAGTACTCCAGAAACATTAAAAATGTAGTAGCAGTATAAAATAATAGAAGTAAATATAAAATTAAATAACACAGAGATGCTGTAGTGATTGTATTATTCATTTTGATTTTATTCAATAACACACTTCACTTCAAAATTTACTGAACGTGCATTAAAAAGCCCAAAGTGAGAATTTAGGTCAAACTTGCAGCTGAGAAACCCAGAGCCTCAGCCATGATGGACTTATGAAGTAGCCTTTTTTTTTTTTTTCCCTAGAAAGGCAGTTTTGATTTTATTTTATTTCTCCTCATTGATGTTTTCTGTATGGATGTTTCTGAATGAAACAAGTATCAAAATATTTGATCTTCTGGCCTAGCAGGAATAACATAGGGGTGAGCACCAGGAACTAACTTCTTTTGAACCCTCTCTGAGGGTATAGATGTGATGAACCAAATCCTGAAATATTCACATCAGAATCCCACTTGATGTAGGAGATTTAGGAAACACTCACATCCTGTGACTCTACAGCAAGTAGGTAATTTTTTTTCCTAAATACTAGCTCAAAGTAGCTTTTCCCCTTCTATTTTAATGAGGACTTAAGCTCTGGAGAGAGCGCTAAAAAGACAATGTTGTGTCCAACACAGCATCAAAACATTTGGCGTTGTGATTCATTGACGGCTGCCCTTACGTATGGTGTGCTTCCCTGGGTGACAAGCCCTGCTCTCCAGGTCCTCTTGGGTCCAGCCAAGCCCAGGAGTAAGCTCCGCTTTACACGTACAGAGAGGGGCATTAGACCCATCGTTGCTTCAGGCTGCCTGTACGGGCAGGAGCAAGAGGCAGGCTTCTGACTGAGCTGCTATCTGCTGCCTTCTGGATGAACCACCCCTCTGCCTACTGATTTTTGAGGTATTTGAAGTAGGTGCTTTACGTTAAACCTTGTGGGGGGACCTTTCCCCATCTTTTTTCCCTCCCTGAGGAAAATCTTGTGGCACTTAATCCGGCATTTCCAAATAATAAAGGGGAGCAGCCATTGTGAGACTGCAATGGATCTTGAAAACGTAACTTTTTTTCATCTTCAGAAACCATTTTTCAAGAGGAAAACATGCTCATTGTGCCCCCTGTGTTTGGCATCCTCTGGGATGGTCCAGGTTGGAAGAGACTTGGCAATGTCATGTAGCCCTTTCCCCTGCACCAAGATGAGATGAACCACTCTAATTTTTCTGACAGTTCCCAGTGAGGGAGATCCCACAACCTCCTGAGCAAGCTATTCCACTTCTCTTGCCCCTATTGTTAGTCTGTTTTGCCTCATGTCTAAATATTGGGTTTTTTTGCAGAAATTTAAATGCTCTACTTGTTCTTTCCACTCTCAACATAGAGAATAGAGTAAGTCCACCCTCTGAAGTCTGTTACTGCATCTCCTTTTAGTTATCTCTTTGTTAAGCTATGTAATTCCAATTTGTTATGTTGCCACAGGCATTGTTTTCCAGTTTTCTGATGAATCTTTTTTTTCTCTAGACTCTCTCCGATTCAGCCCATGCACTTCCTGGTCTATATTGCCCATAATTGGACACGGATCTATTGTAGTCTTATCCATGTAAATTAGAGGTGTTCCTTAACATGTATCTTGGAATATATTCTGGTTTATACATTGCAGTGTGGTATTTGCTTTTCCACAATAGCATCGTGCACTTTGCTTGTGATTCTGCCTGACCTCCTAAGGTTGCTCCTGGGCCCCTCATCACCCCTCTCTGTGCTTATGCACCATCTTTCATGACAGTTGTAGAAGAGAAGCAAATGCTGGTCTGAACCACGACTTGCCTGTTGGTTCATGCAGGTGCCCAGTTGCAGAGGATTGAGAGGACAGAGTTTGCAGTCTGGATGAAAGACAGCATCTAAATGCAGCCTGGGGCTCAGCTGCTTGTTGGTGTGGTCTGCAGAGACCAGGCTGAAGATGGAGATGCTTCCCCCTTAGCTTCCATTTTCCTTCTGCTGCCTGCTTCAACTCATGACCCTAACTGAGACCCCTTCCCAGATTTTGCCACCAGAAAAGTTCCTTGGAGCAGGGAAACTCAGTTGTCCCAAAGCTCCTGTTGACAGGAAAAGGAGACCGGTCCCAGTAGCTTGAAACTGCAGTGAGAGATGCTGAAGTAGCAGCCCATCGGTGACAGGGACACTTCTACACATATCAGTACTCCTCCTTTCCTCACCAGGATTCCTGTCCCACACTCAGCACTGGTTTTGGTCCCATCCTGGAGTCCAGGCAAAACTCAGGGCTGGCTGGACCTGTGCTGCAGAGAGATTTGGAAAAAAATTCTCTTGAGGAAAGCAGGTTGGTGTTTCCATCTTCCAAGGAGTGGGAGAAGGATATCAAGGGGATGGTCATCGAGAGCTCCTGGTGGACAATGGCTCCATGAGAGAGGAAAATCTGTTTTTTCTCTACAGGTGAGAAGACAGAGGTGTTGCTTGAGTGAGCGTTTTCCTGTGTATACCCAGAAGTCCTCCCTTTACCCCTTGGGAGTCATTATGTTCATGTGTGCTCCCAGAGCAGAACTGAGAGAGAGAAAAGGGGGGAAATGGCCTTTTCTTTGTAGCTAGGTTTTGGTCGTTCAGTGCAATTTCTTTCTTGTTATGGGTTTTAGTGCTTTGGGAGAATTCTTATGTTAGCTGATAGGGCTAAGGCTGCTGAGGATAGGAGGAGCTGGGCAAACTTACTGGAGAAGTACACCTTGACGGACTTACGGAATACCTGTGCAACACTTGACAGTTTTTTTTTTCAGTCCTGTCTTGTTCAATTCCATATGACCGTTTCACAAATGAATAAGTGGGAACTGATACGATAGAGACGCGTTTTTGCAATATATATTGGCATATAGGGAACTAAATCTGGGGAGTGCTGCCAAAACTATTCTGAAGTGTTTTATTCACCTTCTAGAAGGGGAGTTCTATAGTTTTTCCTCTCTCGTTTCATGTGAATGTTAAGATGGATAATTTAAGATATCCATCTTAAACTTCCTCTTTCTGGAAAAAGAGGACATAAAATTGAGAGGGGGCCAGAAAAAAGCTTTCACGGTGAAAAGATGTATGGGGATGGAGAGACTGATTTGTCTTTTTTCAGGTTCCCCTCTCTTTATTCTTTTGTGTACTTGGATCAGATTCAGCCTCAAATCAAAACAAATCTCATACTTATGAGCTTTTATGCAAAGAGATGTTAAAAAGATAACCCTACCTTTTTTCAGTGACTTGGCAGGGGCTGAAGGTCATGTATTTGCTGCTATTTAATTTTGAAATTAAAAGATCATCAGGTAACTGATGAAAAGATTGGGTTTATGTTGGTTTTTTCCCCTCTCTTCAGCTCAGGAAGAGGTAATAGCAGGCGAGGATGGAATTTCCTGACAGTGCAGCAGGATTATTTTATACATTTATCAGTAACAGAGGGAGAAATGACTACATTAATGATTTGTCCAATCCAAACAATTGACCATCTGGGAAGTGGGAAACTTTCCAATTTTGGGAAACAGAAGCCACTGGAGAAATTTTGACATACTGTTGCAACTTAGACTATGAAAGCCAAGGGTGAGGTTTGAGCAACATGATGGCAGGGGTTATTTGTCTCCTATTAAACTATTTTTGTACTGTGTTACCAAAAATTGTCCATGTTGTGCATGTACCTTTGATGTTGGAGCCCTATCTGACGGAGGGAAAAAGGATTTTGTAGCAGGAGAGCTGCCAGAAGGCTGGTGAAAGGATGAGACAAAAGGGGACTTCGTAACAGTATAAGTTAGTGGCATATAGAAACAACATCCCTGTCACTTTAATGCAATAGGCCTTCACTTTGAGACAAATGCAGGACAACAGTGAATGCCTAATTGGGGCTCTCAGTTGATGTAATTCAGCATAGCAATGTGCAAATCAGTGGAGGTGGAGATACCTCCTTGGAGACAGCATCCAAATCCACCTGTGTCAGGGTTTCTCCCCCTGAATTCTTGGGAAATCTGGTCAAGGGTGTGAGAGTGTTTGAAGTGGAAGAAGATGAATGGGTACTGTGCTGAACTCGGTGGGTGCTCAGCTCTTCCGGAGCCATGTGCCGACGCTGCCTGGTTGGGCTGGGGGCTGCTGCCTTGCCTGGAGCCCCCCTGCCCACGTTGCTGACCAGAACCGTGGCCTAGGTGGTGAGCAAAGACTGTGGGCTCCTCGTTGCTTCTGGGCCAGAGCTGTTTCCCTCCTTCACCCCCCTGCACAGTACTGTTCAAAGGGCATGAGGTTTACAGGCACAAAGAGGGCGTAACAAAATACGATCGCTGCCGTGTAGTGGCTGTTTCCTGACTGACAACAAAATTCTTCTGAGTTTGAGAGGAAGGTAAATCCCATCCGACTGATTTTTTGAGCTACCTTTTCAATATAATGATTATCACATCCATTACTCCCGTGTAGTGTATTTACTGCAAGAATAGTGTTGTTCTATGGATGTATTTTCCACCAAATCACATATATCGAAATGCAAAAGGAGGGAGTGAGTCAGTAGTCTTGTTTTAAAAATAATCTGGCAGTTTTCTGAAGCTACCTGGATATTGCTTTTCATAGAGAAAGCAAAAAAATATCTGAGATACTTGGATTTGGCATGCTGGTCTCAAACATCAGTTGCTCAGAATACTTTTATTTGCAGAAAATGAGTGGGGAGGAAAGAGCACTCCCCAGACACATGTCAACCGACAGGAAATAAGTCAATCTGTATGTATACTATTGTGGCTTTCATTTAAAAACAAAACATTTGCCTTGTGCCGGAGACAATAGTTTAGTATGTTAAATTATGTGCTGCAATCTGGAAGGTAAATCCTTCCATAAAACTGTCAGTGTAGCTCATAAGCCAGCTCACCGTAAAAGCACTCTTTTCAGCTTCTACAATATTCTTCTGGCACTACGTGCATTGCACGCTGCCGGTAAATGTTGTACGTGGGGACGTGCTACCGAAGCATCATTCATGTTATACCATCTCGGAAAGACTTCCAGTCATGGCACCTCTCCCACTGTGGAAGACGAGGGCCGCTAAATGCGGCGTAATGAATTGTAGGCAGATGAGTCTTGGCGTGAAGATCTTGTATTCCCTTTCCTGTTTGTGAGCATGCATCGCAGATAAGCTGCTCATTTTCAAGACGTTACTAGAGAGAGATTTCTGAGGATAAATAGATGATTAACTTTTCCTGGGAAAAATGCAGGACCAAATAAAAAGTTAAAGGATGAAATACACCTATTTCCCTAGCAAAATTAGCTGTTCTGCAAACCACATGGATACACTTGAAATAGAAGAATAAAACACTTGTGAGACTGTCATAAATATTTTTTTTCTGTGAGACTTCACCCTAAAAATTATTGTAGATGTGCAAGATAGTGAGTTCTTTTTCCCTTGAACTTTAAATTGGGAATGAGAGAGAAACTCAGATTTTCACCTTGCAATTCTCACTTAAATAACTTAACTGAAGATTCAAGGAAAGTAAAATATTGCATCTAAGATGAAGTAAGCTCCAAACAGCCTTTTGGCTTTGAAGTTTTTTTCTAGATCTGTAGTAATAAAGTGTACTCTCTCAGGCTTTTAAGTCTGACTCTGGATGAGAGAGAAGTCTTTCTATCAGTTTCAAAATTACAGGCTGTTGGTTTCACACTGTAGATCTCTTCAACCTATTGAGTCAAAGTGATGGAGAAGTTGAGATGTAGACTTTATGGATGTTCTTATATCCAAAAATATTCCAATTAATAAAAACTATTCAGAAGTTGGGAGAAAAAAAATAAATCACTGCATTATGAGCTATTTCTAGAGAAAAATCTATCACTTACAATAAAATTGGTGTCTGAAGTGATTATTCCAAAAGCAGAAGGCTATTACTTCATATAAATGTGAAGCCTAAAATAATGTTTAGAAAGCTGCATTTTTTTTTTCTGCCTACCCATAAATCAGAGTTCAGCTCAAGTCCACTGGAGGACTAGCTGTGCTTTCAGAAGGAGCCAGATCAAAGCCCAAGACAATACTGAAGAAAGAGCTGAAATATCAGGCTTAAAAGGCCAGTAACTACCTGGAATTCTTTCCAGAGGTGCAAATTAGTGCATGTGTGTTCTGGTTCTTTCGCAACGCATTTAATTTAATTTAAACAAAGTATGATTCTGTTAAATAAAATACAATTTAGTCACTCAAGTAAATGCTACTACTTCTGGTGGAAGGAACTTTTTGACGTGATATGATCACTAAATCACACTGGAAACAGAGACCTGAAAATGTGAGAAATAAACTCCTAAAAAGTATCAACAGCTCCAAACTTAGATCTTAAGTATTCTTCTTCCTGTAACTATAGCTAGAAGTCATGAATTAAAAGTGTTTGAAGGTTAAATGATCTCCTGATCATTGGAACTGATCCTGTCACATCAGTTTGGATGACTGTAAGAAATGTACAGTGGTAAAACTTGTTCTGTGGTTGCCTGTACTGTTAAGCCTTCTGTGGAAAAAAAACCACTGGAGACTTCAGTCCTTGTACCTGGACCTTTCATGAAGTTCCTAAATATAAATCTAAACTTTTAAGATGCCATTTTTGAGATGTCCATTTAGGATACCTTGGAGAGGGAACTTTAAGTATCTACATGTCTGAAAATGATGTTATTTTGAGGTATCAGAAGTTAAGGACTGAAAAAATGGCTGGTCACTTTTGAAAATATAGGCCTAATATTTTAAGTTGGGGATTTATTTGTCATAGGGGGTGTATTTAGAATATATCCACAGACAAGAATTATGTCATTGATACACCATGCATGATACAAACAATCCTCCGTTTAGTTTTCTGAAAAGTTTTAGAGAACTGTAGTTCTTTTAAAGTGGAATTTTATTTGCTAAGAACAGCTTTGAGTTGCACATCTGTTGACTAAAACTTAGATCTAATTCCACTATAAAAATTTTGCTGGTTTATGTCACTTGTGATTTGTTATTGGTAATAACAAGAAATGGCTTGTTTTTCCCAGGGAAGTGTCCTGTTTCTTGGCTTAGTTCTATGCAGGGCCCCAACTTCATGTCTGCCACGCATATTCCTTCTATGCTGTGGTTCCTACCAACTTTTATATCAGCTGTTGAACAGTTAATGCATTTAATATGATCTTCCTTCAAAAGATAATGAGTTTTAAAGTTGTGTGCATTTGAAATATCATTTATCCAATTGCTGTTGTGCCTGGTTTATTTTAACATACAATTTTTGAAACATCAGGAAAATGATAACTGAAAAGCTAAAATGATGTTGCTTCAGAGGTCCCCTTCTTGGTGGATGGTTTAGCAATATCCTAAATGTGTATTTTTATGCGACTTCTTGTGAAAGAAGTTGCAGCTTGGCTCGGGCACTAATGGCACAGTGATGCCTGGCTTATTTCAGTGATCTTCTATAGAAGTATTTACATTGTGCCGGTGATTCGATGTGGTCTGCCAATGCATAACTATGAGGCAGAGAATGCTAACTGAGCCATTAAATGTTCCTACAACCTCCTTTAAGTATCAGAATGTCTTAGCCTAATTCTTCCAGGGAAGGACAGACAAGGGTAATGCACTTACAGGCTTGCCAATTTCCCTTTATGTTTGCAGTCCCCTGTCCCAAGGATATAGACAGCTGTAAGTGCCATTTTTAACAACTGAGCATAGCAATTTGGAGATATCCCTTTAAAAAGTTCCACTCATGAATTTTTCAACAGCGAACTGAAATTTGCATTTTTATAGTTCTCTTATCCCAGGATATTTTGCTAAACCTGATCAAAACTTTATGCAGAAAAAGTCTCGCACACTGATTGTGTAATGACTTTGCAAACAGAATCGCACCTTTTCTATCCCAGATAACGAATCAGTTTGTGCTTATTTGTTTACAAATGCATGGGTTACAATGAAAGTAAATATGTGATGTTTCAACCATGGTGGCCTTGAGGATAGCAGAAGTATGTGGCATGTAGATGTGGAGAACTGTCCTTACTTTTTAGTTTTACTGGAGGCATCTGTGCTTTTTAACAGGTTGTGTCACTGGTGGGGGAGGAAATTATGATCTTATTAATGTTAGTGAGAGGTTATCCAATGACATCAGTGGGTCATGATTCTCAAGCTATGTGAAAGACATCGATTGCATTCTTCGCTGGAATTCTGTGTAGCTAGAAAATGTATTTCATTGAAATCAAACTTGAAGCCAAATACTGGATACAGGAATAACGTCAAATGCGGTTTCCTGTAGATTTTGCTTCTGTACTACATTAATAATTGATGTATAACCAATTAGTAGCCAGAGAAATAGGTATTTAGCTGCCATGTCCCAAGTACAGCATGGCAGAAGCAGCAGAGAACTGTAGAGCTCAGAGAAAAGTGGAGAACTTTGGAAGTTGTGGTACACAAGGAAAGCATGGCAGGCTGGCTGCCGCGGGTCTCAGAGGGGATTTGCCCAACTCGTTTGGGATTTGTTTTCAGGTTTCCTCAGAGATCCCACTGCCTCTTCCAAGATCCTTGGCCCAACCCAAGTGATTAACTATTTTTCACTTGTGTAGCAGTAAAAAAGGCCTATAATCCCGTACTTGGATCTGGAGGCAAGAGGAACCATTTGTGGTAACTTCTATCCTACTAAGAGGAATTATCTGTGATAATTCCTGGCCTCTGGCGTAACACAGGCCTCTTTGTCTCTTCCTGCTTTGAGCGCAATGGCGTGTCTTGTAGGAAATACACAATTCTTGATAATGACCCACAGCATCTTTAAATGATAACTTATTACTAGTGTGGCCTTGCATACATCCATCCGCTCAGTCACTATGTAATCTTCTTGGTTACCCTTGAGTACCTTGCATTCACCTGGCCCACATACCGGTTTTGAAATCGCTGCTTTTCTTCAGGTGAAAGTGGACATTGGATCAAACTTTGGCTTGTTTGTGTAAGAACACAAGCTGAGGCAGGACACCTGAACCTCTTCACACAGAATGACCTCCGATGGCAATGCAACAGTAATTTCATTTTCAAGTCCATAATTACAATAAAAATGGACATGCCAAAAAATGCTTAAAAATGTAAATATAGTCTCACAAGACTGACCTTAAAATAAGTAATTAAGGGGCTTCTGAAAAGTAAGTATGGTTAAGGCTTTATTATACATGGCTTTCAGGTTGTTGAACTTGAATGCTCAGGTAGGTGTATGTGCATGTGTGGTCTGTATGTGCAGTGGTATATAATCACTATATATGGAGAAAGGGAAAGGAGAAAGAGCTGCTGAGATAAGGGCACGTGGCAGGCAGGGCTGACGTCCTGCAGCGAGATGGGTACCTGCTGTCTCCATCAGTCCCACGTTACAGTTCTCCTGGGCATGGTAGAGTGCACAGGCAGCAGCACTGGGGAAATTGCTCATGTGAGATCAGACCAGGGCTGAGGTTTTCTGTGGAAACATTGTCCATCTTTGTAAATAAGCTTATTTACATGTAGTTTAAATATAACAAGCAGTTTTCCTGTTTCTCCTGTGAAATGGGTCATCAGAGCATGAAAATATGCTTGCGATCTGATTCTCCAGAACTTAGTAAGATGTGAGGTAGGACCTATACCCCATCTTCACAACAGCTTTTTGAATGGTTGCATGTTGAGGCAGGCTGTAAATGAACACCATAACAGAGTAAACTTGATTGCTCCAGACATACCGCTCCTGCTTCCCAAGGGATACGATTCGTACAGCGGCATTGCTGAGTTTTCAGGTAGCCAGAAGCCAGAGAAGGCAGCTTGAAGCCTATAGGAATAAAGGCATGGAAAAGAAAAATAATATGGGATAGGGGGAAAGCACTATTCTGCAGACCTCTGAAGGTCCTGGTTTCTCAGTGCCAAATTGCAGGGAAGGGACAGGCAGGTAAACCGAGATGGAAAAAAGAGAATGGGAAGGGGTCTTGAATTAAAAGGGAGAAGCTGTCCAGCCCACTTGCTCCAGTGGCTATTGAACTGACCTTAGAAGATAGCTGAGATGTTGGAGCACATAAGGAAATTCCACTTCTTTAAAAATCTTTATAACATATTTGCTATTTTGTCTTTTGAGTACATATTTCATCATAGCAAACCTAGTTATTAGTTTATCCTCACATTTTTTCCTAGTTGTAAAACTGAGTCTTGGCAACCTGACATAAGAAAGCCTTCCTTCTCTATGAGAGCAGCAATCCTTAAATCAAGATGTTAAAATACTTTGGCAATACAAAGTATTTCTTGCTGGGGAGTAAATTAAGAGTAGTCTAGGATATTTTTCCATAGCTTTTGTATGTTGTGAGCCTGTTACTGTCTGTGGTTAGACTGAGATCCCCGTTAGTATCCCAAAAGGGCTGTTAATTGGAGCATTCAATTGTAGGAAGGAATCAATACATTCTTTGTGATGTGTGTGTCTCTGTGCATGCATGGGAAAATGTTGCTTACACATTATCCTTGTTGGTGAGATTTTAAATGATGTTAATATTTCACCTCTGGGCTTCCCTTCCAGAAAATAACTGGTAAATTAACAAGTAAAATATCGGAGTTTTTATGTAGGGAGAAACCTTTGACAGCTGCTGGTAAGAAAATTTCAAAACGGTGAAATAAATGTGAATGTCCCCAACCCACCTCCCTCTAAAAAAACTAACTTAAGAATGGCTTATTTTGCATTTTCTGCTACAGAGCACAATTTTCTTATTGGGTGGCTTACGGTAGTCTGTCCTTTTCTTAGCTACAGAAATGAGTAACTCTGTATGTTGCCAAACAGCAGCAACTTTTTCTCCATCTGAAATTTTTCTGTGTTTTTTTTTTTTTTTTTATTGACCTTAATGAAATGGAAAAGTTCTGAACACAGCAACAGCAGTAAAAAAAAACAGCATCTAGTTAAAGTGCTTCTGGCTCCAGTGAATTTGCCTTAAGCAACAAAAAGGTTTGAGTTTCCCCTGAAAGTGAGTGCTTGGGTTGTGACCATAGCAAGTGACCTCTAGGTACTAATCCACAATTTCTGTTGGCGCGCACGGATTAGGGTTAAAACAGTTAAACAAAATCGGACTTCTTGAAATCATGCGATTTCAGAGGAGTCATTGAAGAAGGCTTCTTGTCTGCAGCTGCTCCTGCACAAAGCCTAAATTTCAGTGCAGGATGCCAAATTTTGGAGCGGGGAGAACCTGGCTGGCAGGCCTGCCCCAGCTCCAGGCAGGCGTTCCTGTGGAGAGCGGCCTTCGGAGGGCTGGAGCTCGGCCGGGAGTTAAGCTCCAGGTCTCCGTCGCTGTTGATGGTCACACAGGCTAATTCTTTTGAACTTTTTGGTGATATAGGCTTAAACTGTCAGGCCAGAATGGGAGCAGTGATGCCTGCTCCTGCTCTAGAAAGATGCATTTTTGATTGTTTGGCAGAACGAAGTCTTGCTGTTTAACTCCAGAGTGATGAAACAATGATTTGTCTGGTTCTGAATCGGTCCGCTGCCCCAAATCAAAGGCAGTCTCGCACTGTAATTATGGGGAAAATTGTGTGTTACAAGCTGTAATACAGGCTTTTTTTTAGTGGTAAGCTTTTATGCAGTTCAGGTAAGCTGATTTTTCAGCAAGTTGTGAGTGCATATGTCACCAGATACGATGTATGACACAAGGTAACAGTTTTATACCATTAATATGTGTTTCCTCTGCAAGACACTAACATTCCTTGTGTAAGAATAGCTCATGAATGAGTTCCAGCTCCTGAAGCTCTGGTTACATTTTAAAAATTGCATATTTTTGCATTTGTTTGCACCCCTTTTGTTTTTTCCTGTGCATAAATATTCGAAGAAATGAGTTGACTGGCAGGCATGTTCATAAGACGGCAAATTATAAACTAACATTAGAGGATATTGCAGTGCTTCAAGAACATGGCCATGGGAGTTACCTTCATCTGGGCATGGAGGAGGAATGATTCCTTGCAAGAATACTAAGAAACAGGCAAAAAAAATTCTGTTTTGAATATTTTCACAAACCTCCTGGGGGGGGGGGAATCACTGAAGTGTTAAAAAAAAAAAAAAATTAGCATGCCTGTCCTCAGAACATTCTTATTTTCAACAAATCCCTACCATTATAAATCTGACAACATCTGAGACTTATCAGTGTGGCAAATTTTGTGCAGGTATAGGAATAATGTGAAAGCAAATGCAATGCAGCAATAATGTTACATCTCCAAGGCTGCTCCTTTGGTGTGTGGTTGAGAAGAGCAGTGAAAGCAGTACTGTGCTTTAGACAGGGAACAGCTGAGAAGCAAATTACTGTGCTCTGCCATGGTCTGGGTGCATCTTCGGGAGCAGTTTTGCTCCCGCTGGGGTATATTCTGCAATTGCTTGATGATATATGATGCACATGTTGGCTTTTTTT
Source organism: Cariama cristata (assembly GCF_000690535.1). Classification (NCBI taxonomy): domain Eukaryota; kingdom Metazoa; phylum Chordata; class Aves; order Cariamiformes; family Cariamidae; genus Cariama; species Cariama cristata. The sequence goes on from NW_009623387.1 coordinate 48,011, forward strand.
GGTTAGCATCTTCTCCATGCTGTCTTTTCCTTTACAGAGCCCGTTTCCATCAGGTGTTTACACTAGACAGGATTAGCTTTCCTTGATTCTTTCGTCTGTACTGTTTTGACTCTTTTGTCCCCTTTTCACTTTTCATTCTTCATGAAGCTGAATGTTATTGCTAAGCATCCCTTTCTTTTTATCATTCTCATTTCATATCTGTCCATCAGCATTAAACACTGTCAGGTTTAAGCCTTTGAATGATCAAAGCCATTCAACATCTCTCTGCTGCATTTGTTTTCCTTTGTTACCGATTCTTTCAGTGTTCCTATCATTCGTGCGAGATGCAGCTGCTTTTTCAGTCCTTTCCCTGTGCCTCATGTAACTGTTTGAAATTTTCTAGGCCATCTTTCCATTCATTTCATGATTCCCGCACCTCAGATTTTGTTACTAACCTTGAGTATGCGACTTTGTAAAAAATGCTTTCTGAAGCAAAAACAACTTCTGCATGTCAAGGGGAAATCTTCTGATACCTGTTAAAGCAAGTCATCTTTTTAATCTTGAAGGTGATTGTGTTCATTGTCCGTAAGTATTGGCTTTCTGGAGACAACTACAGTGGAAAGGATGTTTGAAAATATAAGTCTCAAAACTGAGTGTCAAATTCCTCTCTTGTCCCAAGGAATTGGGCATGTTTGTTCTTGCCATCCTCGAAATGAGAGCCATCATATTAATGATTTCACTTCTAAAAGCTCTCTGGTCCCCTGCCATCAGGAGCTAACCCACCTTTTTGTACCTTGACCATCCTCTCTGTGGAGATCTGCAGAGGGTTTACCTTGGCTGGACAACCTCCATTGTGGAGGGAATCAGCAGGTCTGGTCCATCGGATGTATTTCGAGTGGTGACTCAAAACAGTGCTTGAGCCCGTATATGTTGAGGTGCAAAGGGGCTGTTGCCATGGTCTTCGTGAAAGCTTTAGGGCGATTCAGCGAAGAAAGATGGGACCCTTGGTACAGTCGCTGGCTTTGCAGTATTACAGCACCTTGCTAATGCTGCTGAGCAGGCTGAAGAGGGGCAGGCCTGTCTTGCCCTTGAGTACTTGCTTCAGAGACTGGCTAATTTCCATGATTTAGCCTTTAAAGGTGCAACATGTACATGATTAATCTATCAAAAGCAAAACTAACTGTCCTGCTCTGCTTTACTTCATGGTGCTGTCTACCCAGGTATGTATGAACAGGATTTAACTTCTAATCTGCCCTGCTCTAAGCTTCAATATGCCTCTTGGCTGAAAGCGGTGCAGTAAAACCCAGAGTTCATAACAACCTTTCTATGTTGAAACACTAAAGTTTTACGTGTCTAATATATTTTTCACTTGGACCTTAGACCTCTCATAAAGTATTTGCTCATGTTGCCAATTTTACCTGTTCTTTTAACGCGAAGAATCCTACTTATTACTTTGACACTTTGGGCAATGAATTTCATTGTAATTATTGTTCTTACAATTTGCTTTCTTCCCTCGTATAACATTGCCTGACACTTTCTATAATTAACCAGAAAAGCTTAAATATTACCCATGATTCACTGGATTCTGCCAGAGCTAAACATTCCTCTTCTTTCCATGTCTGACTGGTTAATATGCTCGATGTGCTCCACACCAGCATGGCCAGCATGAGCGGAAAGGGACCTGCCTCTTGGCTGGGCTGTAATTTTTGTCACCCAGTACTAAATACACGTTGAATTAACTACCTTGGACTCGCATGGATGTTGTGAACCACGCTCCTATTTTTCAGATTAATTCAGACAAATAGCTTTGTTCTTAACGGAAGATGATGAGGGACAAGAACCACTGCTACCTTATGCATTTACTGAGTGCTATAAAATCCTGTTTGAAAGTCAATCCTTGGACCATCAGGGGATGAAGCTAACCCAAACCATTGCTGGCTGTCTTACCAGGACTGCACAATACTGAGGCTTTGCCATCTTGAATAGGGTCCATGGAGGAGGTTGAGGTGATTATTTTGCCCTGAAGAGTTTTGTATTGTTTCAATCCAGGCATACTGTCTTCTGTCACGTCACGCAGGAAAGGTAAAATTCATGTGGTCTTAGCGCAGAGCAGCAGGAAGTCCCAGAAAATCAATCTTTAGAGTTTTCTAACTTCTCAATACCTTTCAGTTGTGTTGATAGCAGCTCACATGAGGAATGTGCTCTGCTTTGTGGGGCTGAGAGGACTTTCTGGATGACTATGCATACCTGTGAAGGAAGGGACTTGATAAAGGATTAAAAAAATGTGTAAGTTAAGGTATTATGATCTTCTTATCCAGCAAAAACAAAATGAGGTCAGGAAACGGTCCCTGTGGCAATTGTTTGCATGTTAAATCTGAGTGCTGGGGCTCTCCAACATCCTTGACTGAAAAATCCATAATTACATAAATAGTAATAAGAAATGTTTCTTCTTACCTTCCCTCTCCAAACCTATGTACTCCAGAAATTCCATGGGTCTGAAATATAGGATTAATTATATTTTGTATTTGATTTGTATCAAGTTTAAGATGTACTGTCTTCTGAAAGCTAGAAATATGACCTTTGTTCATGTAGAAAAAATCTTCCTGTGTTTGAGGTAGATACTTTAGGGAGGATAACAGAAAAATCCATAGTGGTCACTACTTTAACTATAGAAGCTCATACAGAAACCCTGGTGTAATACTGAACAGTTCAGAAAAAGCATCCTTGCTCAATATTTTTCAGCAGTAGCAAAAGCAAATGAATAAATAGACACAAGGAAGTCAAAATAGTTGTTTGATTAAGAGGAATAAGATGAGAAATAATACTGAAAATATGAGAAAGACACCATGTAAATTGGGTATGTCACTGATGGCCTCAACTAGAACAACATGTACTGTTCTACTGCCATGTCTCAGAAATGACTTCTCTAAAATAAAAGATATTCAGAGAAGCAAGCATGCTTAGCAGCATGGGAAACTTCCATAGCCAAAGAGGAAGAAAAGATTAAAAGCAACAAGACACAATATCTCTGAGACACAACCGATAAACAATAGAGGACATGTTTCCATTTCTGTTCACCTTTCAGAGGGTGCAGGAACAAATAACTGTTATCCAAGGAAACTAAAAAGCTGTAAATCCAAAGAGGGATTCCTTTCGCACCAATAATTTGGAGACCCATTGCTACAAACATCTGAGGAGACTTTTATTACATTTCCTTTATTTTTTTTTTTTTCCTTCACAGTGAAGTAAAAAAGTAGAAGAAATAAAAATCCACATTTTAGAGAGGAAAAATAGATTTTGGGTTAGTTTTGAAAGACATCCCTTTTCAGGACAACAGTTTGGCATGTGCTTCACTCAACATTATGATAACATGCAGCTTCCAGGAGAGATGGACTTGTACATATATTCAAATGTTTTCCTGAATCTTGGGTAGATGAGCTAGATGTCACCAGCTACCAGTTGCCTCCAGTCTAGGTTTTATGTGCCTTACCACAAGCATTTATTTCTTGCTACAGACTGTAGTTAATATGGATGGGTGGCCAGGGCTGATGTGACTATTTGTATTTTTTTTTTAAAGTCATTTGTGGCTTATAAGGCTTGATAAAGCTCCCAGCTTACCAGGCTCCTGAGCTACTGATTGCCAAAAGTCACTCTCTTCAGTGCTGTAGAGAGGATGCCTTTGATTCTACCTATCATGGGTGGTCTTATGTTCCTCGGGGAAAAAAGAATTTTGCTTTCTGTTTGTTACATGCCAAGGAAGTAACGTGAATGTACCTGTTATAGTTAATGCATAATGCCTAGATTTTAAAAATAATTGAGAAGGAGCCTTTGTTATTCAAAAAATAGATCTTTTAATATAGATTTTATCAACTTAATGGTATGTTCATTTGTGGATATGTTCACTGTAAATAGCTTAATCATTTTTCTGATGCCAGAGTGCCTCTTATGATGACTTCTTATAAGCACATTAAAAAAAAGGTGGCATATTTGATAAGTCTTTATGGCTTCCCTAAGGAGGGGAGAGAAAGGAGCATTGAGGGATTAGAAGTCTGATTAGTGCATAATGAGGAACTTTACTTTCTAAAATAAAATTAGAGTAATTATCAAATGACATGTTCACATATCAATGCAATGACTTTACTAAGGTTGCCATAGAGCTGGAGACCATAAATAGACGGAACTACCGTAATTTCTGTCACTACCGTGAATTTCAGGGGCTGAAATAACCCTGTAGAGAATTCGCATCCTGAGTTCTGCGCAGTGACTGAACCTGCTGTCTGACAAACGGATGTGGGAAGGGACACATTCAGCAGCAGCGTAAACATCCCTGTTTTGAACATGTCCCCGTGCGCTCATGTTAAGCCAAAGACATCTGCAAGGGGTGCGTTTCTTTATTTTGCAATTGTTTTGCTTGATGCTTTCTCAATCTTTCTTCCTTTCGCTTCCTCTAGCCTCTTTCTGACTCTTCCCTACGTTCGGATATGGTTTTAAGGATGTTCACAGCAACGACATCTCTCCTTTGTGCTGCCGATGACCTGTCAACAGAGCTATCCATAGAGACACTTGACTTGGAGATTGTGTCCCGAAAGTAGTCTGGCCAAGGCTATGGGTTGGCACCATAGCAAGACCATTGATGCATTGCATTCTACCTGAATGCTGACCCTGGCCCCTGATCAGGGCAGGGACCTCCCTTATTTCTCTTTTTCTAGGAGGCCCTGACTGTTAGGGAGACTCAATGCACAAAGAAACGTACTGACAGATCCTCCCTGACTTCAGGGAGAGCTGAAGACCCTCATGGGCAAGGACAGCATGAATGGTCAGCAGTGCTGTCCGCAGGAGTGCTGCCCTGAGAAAGAGAATTGTTAATCCTTCTGTCCAAATAAATACCTTGTTTCTCCTAACAAAATAGAAAGGGTAGATGTCTGCAGGGTTGTTGTTGTTTTTTGGTGTTTTTTTTTCTTTTAGGAATATTTCATTGATTGATTATTCTAAAGTGTTAAAGCATGTTCAGCATTAAAAGAGCAAAGCCTAATTCTGCTTTTGTTATTTGGGTATTTATTCAAATCACTTTAAATGGGCCTATATTTGATACAGCAGACTATTCAGTTCTGTTTGGCATATAATAAATTTTTTCACCACTGTATTATTACGACCTTATTATGGCTCTATCACCTTAAAGTAGGACTTGGATCTACTAAGGTCCTTACCAGGCAAAAAAAAAAAAGAAGAGCGAGTGTAAAACCTGTTCATGCTGAGGTTTCAGTTCATGCAACCTATCTACCAGAAATACTTAGAATATTATTTGGAGAAGAGCAAGAATCTTCATGTATGTACACAATGCATCATTAGAAAGGCAAAACAGTCAGAAAAGGTCAATGTATTTTGGGGAATTCTGTCTTTGAAATGACCGATACCCCAACCTGATTTTAAATAATGTATGTGAACCACAAGCTGCAGAAGATCACCACAAAAATGATTCTTCAGCTCTTGAGTAGGAAATACTAATATAAATACAATTCCCTATTGTTATTCAGGCCTTAAATCCTCAGATCATTTTAATCTTCATGCGTATTATCGCCTGCCTCCAGCTCATCCTCCGAAACAAAAGACTCAAACAGGAAGTAGTGACTTATCTGGCAAGCTTCAGAAGCATATTTTTAAGGTGAAAAAAAAAATTATAAAGTCCTGAGATGTTCAGTGAAGGCTGCTTTTCCTTTCTAGGTGGTAGTGCTGTTCAGGGCGCAACTGGGATGATGCGCAAAGACGTGCGGGAGTCCTCTCGGAGCTGGGAGCAACGTGGGGCTGGGAAACCCCCTCTCCTGGGTTGGTCTGCCCATTCCCCATTGCGTCCCTAAGAAACGGGGCTGTAAAGGTCTTGGCCTTGCTTCCTTTTCTCCTGACATACTCAGGATCAGCTGGATGGTTGGTTTGGGCTGTCTTTCCTTTGCCCACCCCAGATACACGCATATGCCATCCGAGAGCTTTTGGGGCAGCCTGCCTGTCCTTTATGTGGGACTTCTGGCACAGATACCCCCTCTTCTTGGGACAGGACTTTCCAGATTCTACTGGATAATTGACTAATCCTGACAAACTTCTGATCTAAGACAGAAGGAAACTGGAAGAATGCTTTCTGTTTTAGCATATAATCTTATAATCATTTAGTTATAACTTACAGTACAAACCATAAACCAGCTATACAACGCAAGAGTTTTCCCTGCTAAATACATAGCAGATTTGCCACAACTGCAGCACAGTTAAATATGTGATGAAATTTAGGTCTTATAAAATAGCTCTAACCAAAGGAAACTTTATTTTAAAAATCCACAGCTGTATGCTGTTTTGTATGCTAAGGAATATATTCATTTGGGGTAGAAATGTCTGATTTATATATATAGTTCTATATTACTGTAAGGAAGATTCCTTGGCACTTTTCTTGTTCATACTTAATTTCCCTGTATGATTCCAGCTGGAAAAGGAGTGTGTCAGCACTGAGGAGCGGAGTGGTTGAACCCCACAAGTACCTTGTAACCTTGATGAAGTCTTGCTTTGTCATTTTGCCTTAAGGTGACACGCAGAAGTGGCAATAACACAGCAGAAGTAACTACAAACTTTGCACAAACAAAGTGTAACACCTTTCCATGGGGGGGTGTGTGTGTGTGGATATATATATAAATTTTTTTTTATATATTTTTATATTTTATATATTAAATATTTTTATATATTTATA